>NW_027520983.1:300000-600000 GCF_052094955.1 Ictidomys tridecemlineatus
AGCCAGCCTCACCAAAAGCAAGGCACTTAGCAACTCAGTGAGACCCTGTCTCTAAATAAAATACAAAATAGGATTGGAGATGTGGCTCAGTGATCGAGTGCCCCTGACTTCAATCCTCAGCACCTCCCCCAAGAAAAGATATTTTGTCTGTCTCATTCATATAATTGCACAAGCTTTATATTGCCTAGCTGTAGTAAGATGCATTATTTTCCATCCTTTTACATCTATCTGTGCCTTTATATTTAAAGTGGGTTGCTAGTTCACAGCAATTAGATCTTATTTTCTAAAAATACAATGTGAAGTTTTCCCTCTTTTAATTAATGTTTTTAGGCCATTCAAATTTTTGTATTTATTGGTAGAGTTGAATTAAAATCTACCATTTGGCTAACAGTTTTATATTTGTTCCATCCTTACTTTTTTCTTTCACATTTTTCTCCTTCCTAGAATTAATTGAGCTTTTTATTATTTATTTTCACTATTCCCTTATTATTCCTCCTTGTTAAGTGTTTTAGTGAATCCCTCAGATTTATAACATGTAAGTCTATTTTATCACATTTTACCTGAAAATAATACTCTGTTTCATGCATAGTATCAAGATCTTACAACAATTTGATTCCAATTTCTTTCTCCCATCCTTTGTGCCATGTTTCCTTTTTTTAATATTTTATTTTTTAGTTGTAGATGGACACAATATCTTTATTTTTATGTGGTGCTGAGGATCGAACCCAGGACCTCGCATGTGCTGTGCGAGCGATTTACTGCTGAGACACAACCCCAGCCCAGTGCCATTGTTTTCTTAATTTGACTTTTGCATATGCTATAAACAAATAATGCCCTGCTAATATTTTGGCTTAAGAGTCATCTTTTATAAGGTAATAAACAATTATAGGTAAGAGAAAATAAATTCTCTATACCTTTATTTATTCCATTAGTAGTAACACCTTGTGTGTGGGTGTAATTTCAAATTTCTGTCAAGTATTTTGTTCTCCCTGAAAAATCTTTTAACATTTCTTTTAAGCCTACTGACAATTAATTTTCTTTGTTTTTGTTTTTCTGAGAAAGTTTTATTTTTCTTTCATTTTTAAAAATCACTTTTGCTAGGTATAGACTTCTGTTTCAGTTTTTTGTTGTTGTTGTTGTTGTTGTTTTTGGTATTATACGTAAATCACTTCATTTCTCCTGGACAAAGGATGTTGTGATTTTTATCTGCATTTCCCTGTAGGTCTTTCTTCTCACTGCCTTCAAGACTTTTCTCTTTGTATTTCAGCAGTTTATATATGCTAGATTTAGGTTTATTTTTTCTTTCTCCTCCTCCTCCTCTTCCTTCCCTTCCACCTGCCCCTCTCTCCTATGTTCCTGGAACATTTGCAATGACAGGAATCATTTTTGGTTGTCAGGCCTTGGGTAAATGCTATTGGAACCTTGTGGTTCTGAACACTCTGCTATGAGAAGTGATATTTTAGAGTCTTTAGCTAATGCACCCAAATTATTGTAAATTGCTTACATGATAATTCCAATATCTGTGTCTGAGTCTGAGTCTGGTTTTGTTGTTTCTTGTCAGCATGACATTTATTCTTGCCTTCTTACATGCCTCGTGGTTCTTTGTTGAAAACTCGACTTCTTGTGCAGGACAGTAGTGATTGAGGGAAGAGTTTTTGTGCATGGATATAGATATGACTTTCCTTTCTCTAAACTTTTATGTGAGGATTTGAGTTAATCCAACTGTAAATTGGGATTGGGGTTTGTTGTTACTATAGTAATATTTTATGCATCACAGACTTCCAATGCTTCTAGAAATATCTTCTGTTTAAGATAGGGCTGGTTTTCCAACGGTTTTTTTCAAAGTCTGCTTGACCCTCAGTTTTGGATCTTCCTATATGCTGTGCCTAAAAGAAGGTTTATCTCTCCCCTCTTGAAACTATTAAGGAAATATTTCACTATCTGTTCCAAGAGAAATGTTTAGTCAGGTTTTTGCTGCTGTGATCAAAAGACCTGTCAAGAACAATTTGAGAGGAGAAAAAGTTTACTTGGCACTCATGGTTTTAGAGGTCTCAGTCCACAGATGATCAGCTCTGGATCATGCCAGTTTAATTTCCCCTTGGGACTATATGAAGTGACTATTCAAAAAGGAGAGTTTCTCTACCTAAGTCTTCACCTTCTTTATGGAGGTCAGAGAAGAAGCAGAGGGAATCACCATTTTTCTATCAACTCAGATACTGATTAATTGTAAACATGGCTGAGAACAGCTCTACAATAGGTGAAATGATAAATAAAGTTTGAGTCAGTTTATTTAACATGCATTTAAAAAAGAAGCTAAAAGGCCAGCCATTTTGGCACACACCTGTAATCTCAGTGACCCCAGAGGCTGAGGCAGGAGAATGTTGAGTTCAAAGCCAGCCTTAGTAACCTAGTGAGGTTCTAGGCACCTCAGTGAGACCTTGTCTCTAAATAAAATATAAAAAAGGGCTGGAGATGTGGCTAAGTATTTAAGAGCCCCTAGGTTCAATCCCCAGTACCCTGCCCTGAAAAAAGAAGCTAAATGTTTTTGTTTCTCTTAAAAGTTCCTTGAGTCATTTGAATTCTTAGGCATTTTCTCATTTTCTGATATAATTCGGGAATTTCCTAACTATCTTTTCCATTTGTCAAAGTTCCTCTTAAGTTCTGAGTTAAATTTCTATGCCTTCTGGCATCATTTCTAATCTCCCCAAATCTGGCAATTGTTCAATAACTTTGAGATTGCACATGAAAGCTACCATTTATTCATTTTTTTAAAGCATAAGGCGTGTGATATCTGAGCTATGTTTAAACACCTATCATACACAGGGCTTATGTCTTGTGCTTTTGCTCCCTTTGTTATCTGATGATAATCAAACTATAAACTCCATATTGTTCACTTTGTTATTCGATGATAAACTATAAACTCCATAACTTTTTTCCCTTACTATTCCGTATCCATATTGTTTCCTACTGCTTGACAGATTTGGAAATCAATACATAGTTTTTGAATTAATGGATGAACAAATAGATCTATTATAAATTTAGCAGGGTCACCTTCTGAGATATTATTGTGCTATTCCCCCCTACCCCGCCCCCAATTCAGCAACTTGATAAGGAAGGAAGGAAGGAAATAGTTCTTCTCTCAGGAGAGTATTTAAGCCTTTGGATTCTAGGGCCTGCATTTTCTTCTCTACAGAGGGTCATCCACTTTAGTGATACTGCCAGCCTGGTATGGAACTTTGGGGGAACAAAAGTCATTAAAAGGTTTGTGTGACCAGTTGGGATTTTTTAAAAAAGCAATTAGAATAATTAAGTTAAATTTTCTTAAAAGGGAGAAGGAGGAACCAATCTGGGTTTATAGTATGGAATGGAGAAAAATTATGTAATGTGTATATTATCTCCCAGGAGTGAAAGGTTTTATCCTTGACTCCAAGAGTAGGGTCTCTTGGGAAGTAAAGGCTAAACCCACTTAGATACTACAAGTTTGAGTGTCAGGAGCCTGAGGAATGATGCTTAATAGGGCAGAGCTACAGCTACAGGGGCAGGAAGCCCATCAGGAAATAGTGTTTGTTGACTTAGGTCACAGAGGGCACAAGAGCCTGGACAGATGGTGGAAGGTAAGTATTCATAGTGGCATGGGTGGCCTCCAAAAGCAAGTGGCAGCCACAGACTGAGGCTTTTCCCTGGTTGAGAACTGGAAGACAGGAAGGTCAGTTTTACCTGTTTGCCTACATATCAACCTATCTTTGCAGTCGTAGGGAGAGTGCCGAGTCCAAATGACTGGTATCAATCTTCCTGCCAATATTAGTGGGAGGAGTCTAAAGTTACTTCTAATTAATTTGAAGAAAATTACAGTATGTAATATGGGTCTGGGATTGTGGCTTAGCAGTAGAGCGCTCACCTAGCACATGCGAGGCGCTGGGTTCAATCCTCAGCACCACATAAAAATAAATTATATAAAGGTATTGTGTCTAATTACAACTAAAAAAAAATAAATTATGCAATATAACATGGACCTTGTATGTCCCATGGCAATCCATAACTCATATACTTATGATCTTGATTTCTGCAGTCATATCTACCAGGACTCCAAGAGTAGGAGATTCTTATTAGATGAAAATCACTATAGATTTGTATAAGTCATTTGCATGCAAGAAAAACATTTCAGTTTCTAGTTTAACTTTCAGTCTGGGAATACCAGGTTGTCTGTAATAATTCTTAAGCTTTAATGCCTTTAAATTATTGTTGATAACCTTATTTTCCCTCTTTTCTGTATGGAACAGTATTGGATGAATATATGCTTGGCTGTGTCACCATTTCCACTGCAAGGCATAATTTCCATTAACAATGTGTGCTGTGGGGTGTTTGAGGAAGTGTTCTTCCAAGCTTTACATTTAACTGAAAAAAATAAAAGCCGGAAGGCCAGCTTTTGTTTTAGACCAGCTGTTTAGTTTAAGATTAAATTACTTTTAATTTCCTTGTTGAATATGTGCAAATTACATTTTGGATATATGAACAGTGGCGTGTAGGTAAAGTTTCTGATAGCATCCTTCTGCAGAGTTTCTCTTGTCTTTATTCCTCCCCTGCTCTCTGACAATCAAATAAATAAATCTATGCATTGTTGATTATAAAAGAGTTTAAACTGGCGTCTATAATGAAGAGCAGGGTACACCTGGATTAAATTTGTTTTTCTCCCTTTCTCTTCCATAAGCCTATAGGGTTGGGGAGCACATAAAATGATCTAAAAAGAAAAAAGGTTGACTGGGCAAAATTTATGAAATCAGCAAGGACTTTAAGAAACATAAGAAGAATTCTGTTGGACTGTGTAAAGGTGTTTTCCTTCCAATCGAGGGCATGAAACAAAGAATAATTATAATCTTACCTGCCCGTAGATAGTGACACTTAATGAGGTCCTCAGACCCCATAACAATTGCATTCTCCAAGATAATCTTTAGAATCTTTGAAAGCGCCAGAAACCTCATTGCTTTTCAAATTCGATTTGCTGGTATTTTCTCCCCTTGCCTGTTTCAGGCCTGAAGATGGAAACAGTGCCTTGTCAATTAGTCTTGACAGGTTTCAGACCCTCAGCTTGGTTCTCTTACCCTTTCTCTCACCTGTGTGAACAGTCTCTTTATTAATTTACCCTCAAAATCTCATTTAAAATTGTCTTCTGTTTCCTTCCTAGACACTGAATGCTAAAACACTAAACTTTTTCTCCAAAGACTTTGTTGATAGGTTTGTAATATTGACCTTTTAATTTACTCTGAGTTTATAGATCTTGTCACATAGCTTCCTGGATGGTAAGTGGTAATTTTATAAAAATTATTTAGCATCAACTGGAGTCCCATTTCCAAGAATAAGTGTTAATGTGTTGAGCTGGATTATCCTGAGTTTGAAGAGAATACAAAGAATGTATACTATCAAAATTCACCTAACTAAATTGGCACCCTGTCCCTGGTTCATTTTGAAAGATACCCAGGAAGCAAGTTTAATCCTAATTAATTTTTCTGGGTCAAATTAGGATCTAGACTTAGGCCTGAGAGAAAAGAAATCCAGTAAGAAATAGTGGTCCATTTTTAGGAACTGTTGATGAGCAAAGATTCCATCTCTGTTTGATTATAGGTCAGACAAATACTGGGTAGTTCATTAAAGCACCAGACTGATTCTAATTGCTGTCTAGGGCTTTTCAAGAAACCTGCACCCTTAAATCAGGCCTCAGTTTTGTGAACTGTCACACATGGCAGATTTGGCACCAAATAGCCAAGAGAGGTAGGAATAGTGGAGGTTGCCATCCTATTCTATAATATTGCTTTTCTCTTTATTTTATGGATTAATTCCAAATAAAAACAGGGGGTAGATGGCTGGTCAAGCTTTGTTCATGTTATATTAATGTTTTGAGTAGTCTTGTCTTTATTCTTAATATGAAGGATAGGAAGGGAAAGAATTAAGGGCCATATCATTCATATTTGGCAAGGAATGAAGGCATAACACATTTGAGGACTTTCTCATAGTCCTTGAGAATATTGGTTATCTCAAGGAAGTCTCAGAGAAATAAGAATTTTATATAAAATTCAGATAGACATATATGGAGAGACTTTGAATCCTTTATATTTTTATTTGTTGGGAAATAATACCCTGGATTCGCTATTAACCAATATTTATCAAAAGTTCATAGAACATGTTGTGAAGCTGTGTGGTCAAGCTACTCTTCTAGATGCCATAAAATATATTCATGTTTTGTCAGACAAGAAAGAGCTGCTGCTTCTATTAAATCACTTCAGTATATGTCTCTCCCCAAAAGCTTTTACTCAACTAGAGTTTTGATTTTTTTTTGTGTGTGTGTGTGTGTGTATGTATGTTTACTGATTTGCCTTGAGAGGCATTGTTAGAGGCAGCCCTGAGTATCTCCAGATTACTGTTGTTTGCATTCTCACACAATCTTCTATGTGAAGAATCATGGGGAGGATGTCTGTGTCTCAGGATTTAGTTTTAGGAATACCTCCGTGTGTTTGCCTAAATCTTTTTTTAAAATAACCTATGGAAACCATGAGTTACATAACTGATAGTTTTTCTCTCTGTTATTTTAGCTATTAGACTATGAGTTAGGGTCTGACCTTTCTATCTCTAAGCAGTAAACTTTCTGTTCTAACTTTACATCTCAGCTTTCTCTTTCCTTGGTTTTATTATCCTTTTTCTCCTATTACTGGACTCAAAATTTTCTTTTTTATTCTATTGTATTTATAGTTGAAATATACCTTAAATTTATTTTTAAACATAGTAAGGGTATAAATAGAAAATTAACAAGACAGCGAGAAAATTTTTCTCTTTTTAAAGCACTTACCTTGAGAATCATTTTAGTGACTCACAGCTTCATAAAATAATGTGTACCAAAATGTAAAGTATTAAAATCATTACTGATTTAGCATGGTCACATAGCAAAAAATAAAATAATAAAATTGCTTCTCATTTGCTTTGTTACTTCAAACTAGTTTATGTGATTTAATCCAAACCTTGAAAAGTAGAATCATCTACAAGTCTGGAATTCTACTCAATTTGAGAAAAATCATTTGGTGACATTAGGGTTGTTGAAAGGAAAGTTTCTTTATAAAAAATGTGTTGAGGCTAAGGAATAAACTTGGTTGACTAGAATTTTTAGTGCAATGTTCTTTTTCGAAAACAGTTAATATAGTAACATGTTTATTAAACTATTAACCAATTCACACCTATAATTGACTTTTCACATTTAAATTGTCATTCAACTCAGAAATGTGCTTCATTTATTCTAATGGAATATTTTGAATCACTAGAAGGTAAGATACTTGGACTTGATTGGGATTCAGACTTCCAACAGAGTTTTAAAGTCTTAAATACTTGATACTCAAAAGTATAAGATGAGGCAAATCACAGAAAATTAATGGACAAATGGTGAAGTGGTTTTAATATCAAGTTTTATAGGATTTATTAATATTATTTATTATTACCATGAGAGATAAAAAATTCTGAATGATTCATTTAAATATGTAATTTTTTTCACACCTTCATGTGAAATCCTAAGGTTTTCATATTTTGAATTCCAACAGGATTCCAAAAAAAGGTACACCCACAGACTAAAATAATTCAAGTGTCAAAGCAAGCAAACAAACTTGAATTCTCTGACCCTTAAGAAAGCAACACTTTGACTGGAGATGTGGCTCAGTGGTAGTGTTGAGTGTTTCCCTAGCATGTGCAAAGCCCTAGCCGTGGGTTTGATCATCAGTACCAGGGAAAAAAAAAAAAGCAACTCTCATATACTTATGAACTTATGGAATTTATGGCATCTTCCTATTGCACATTCTCAGTGGTGGTTCTAATTTTTTATGTAGATAGTGGTAATGCTGAGGATCTAAACCAGTGCTTCACATGAGCTAGGCTAGTGCTCTGCCAATGAACTATAGCCCCCGCCCTCTTAGGGGTGGTTCTTGCACTCGTTTTCTCTCTATGGACCATCCTTATTATTTGTTCACACAAACATCTGCTTTATTCATGGCTATGAAACATGATTAAGATACCAAAAACAATGACCGTTTAATCCTGTCTGTATCCATAATGGCTGAGTAGCTCAAACGATTAGGCAATAGAGCCAAACCCCTGTGACATGCAACTCACAATATATGCTAACATAGAGCATATGTTGTAGCCTGCATTAAAATAAAGTTCTGTGTACCTTGACCTATTTATTTATTTTTATTAGGATTGGAAAAGCTTTAATCATGACTGGCATAAGTTGTGGTTCCAAATTTTGATTTGTAGCAAAACCATCTTGTAAAAAGTTAATAAAAGCAGAATCTAGAATTAGGAAACAAGAATTATAAAACAACATAATGAAAAACTTGCGACTTGAGTTGAGTTTTCACTGTGGCAATCTTTAATTTCCCTCCAGTGGTGGGGGTGGAGTTTGGTATGGGCATCCAAATTTACAAAGCATGAGTGATAGTTTAGCAAAGAGACCATGCACCTGACTGGTAGTCTCCCAGTCATCAAATGTTTCAGATCTGAAAACAATGGAGTAGATAATACTAATATCGTGGTTCCTCTTAGCCTTGCAAGGAAAATGGGGAAGGAGAAGTCTGGGTTTGTATTACTGAAGGAGGAGAAAGAGTCCAAAGAAAAGAAATCAAGAAGAAAGGCAGGAGATCTAAGGGACAGAGTAAAAAACAAGGAACCATGTTTCCCTGAAAGCAAAGAATTCAATTGTTTTCCTCTACTGAACACTCTGAGCATTTTGGGGTCAGAAACTCTCTTGAACCTGCCCTATCCTTGGAGTAAAGGGCAAAGTCATGTTTACCTGGCTCCTAGAGGGCAATATTAGGTATCAGGGTGTTTCTGCCAAATAAAGGAACACCATCATGTTCTTTATCATCCCCCAATCTTGGGTAAACAAAATCTTACATTTTGAATCTCTTAAACATTGGGTGCTGTAAATAGAATCAGAATCAGTCTTAGCAATATTAAAATTAATAGCATTAATTTTAGGTAATGTCCTTTGAGAGTCCTTTACCTGTTAAGTATGAACTGCTTTACATGCATTTATTTGTAACTCAATCCTCTGACATATGTATATTAGTATTGCTGAGATGCAGCATGACATAATGCTTACAGGTATGACTTTTGGGCCTTTCCTACGTGATTTTGAATTCTGGCTATGTCATTTACTATACTAGTTGTGTGAGTTTTAAGCGTATTTCTTAAATTTTCTGTGCCAAATTTTCCCATCTGTAAATTGGGAATAATAGGAATAGTGTCATTGTGAAGATCAACCAAGTTAACATCTAAATATTCAAAACATTCATAATTGACTGGTATAAGATAGATATAATACAAATTATATGTTATTATTTTTTTCAGTTTTCAGATGAGGAAACTAAGAAAGTAAAGTTATTTGTGGAAGACCATACAAACAGCTAAGGAAAGACTTGGTTTTCATACCCAGATTATAATAGTCTTGTCACTGTTTGGGCTGTTGAGCTCATTGTGAAATGGCCAGAGACTTTCAGGTTGACATAAATGTATCAGATATTTTTCGTCTCTACAGATGTGGTCTGCAGCCTTGCCATACTGCTGTCTGACCCCAAGAGGATGACAAGTCTTAACGGCATCATCAGATCCCCTTTCCTCTAGGTCCTGGGAATGGGTAGCCATGACAGAGATCAGAGGGAGGCAATAGATTACAGGAGAGGCAAATATATTCTCTTGATTTATTGTTATATGGTGGCCTTGAGCTTGCTGTATGGTACCTTTTTGGTATGGTGATTTTGGAGGATCAATAGATTTGCTTAAAGCAAGGCTTGTGATATGTCAGGTTTGGGAATAGCTATTCTTTTGTTCCACTATAGCTGTACAAATGTAGAAGGAATCATCTATAACTTCAGTAAAGAAACAAAGCAAAGGGTGGAATCCCGGGGCAGATACAGCTTTAAGTCTTGCCCTAAGTGTTCTCTTGTATCTGTCCTTTACTCTTCCAAAATGGGAAGGAGTGTAACTCCTGATCTTGGCTCCTGCAGCCCTCAGATCTGGCCTTTCTCTGTATGCCTTGGATGGAGTAGGACAGGAAGTCATGTATTTTACCTACAACTCCTCTCTGTGGCTTTCAGAGAAAGCCCTGATCTACCTGGAGTTGGGGGAACTACACAGAGCATATCACACATGTAGTGGGTCTTGAACGGCTCACAGACTCTTTCAAAAACATCACTGGTCCACATCTTTATGAAGAAAGAGTTTGCTCACTGGCATTGTAACTGCTGATATTTTATTCTTGATGAATTTAGGTAAATTGATACAAGGTTTATTAAGCTATTGGATTAATATACTTTATTGTTGAAAAGATATCAAATGAACTGGTCCCTGTCACAGCTCATGCCTATGAATGATTTATGCTACCTGCAATGAATCAATCGTCTTTCATTTGGGAGTTTTACCTTTAAGGGAAATATGAATATGGTCTAATTGATCAAATCAGGAGTGCAAAGCAGCAAGAGTTGGGAAACACTACCTGGATTCTTTTGTGTTACCTCACAGTTGCATTGATTAAAGATTCTGTTGAAAACATTACCTTTAGAGAGAATAGCAGCAATCATACCGTGATGCAGAAGGAACTTCAAGAATAATAATGCAAGGTGGAGGTCCTGTTAGGGTCAGTGTTTCTATGCAGAGCAAGGCTCTGCTATGGAAATTGTGCTTTGTGTTATGAGGATCGGTGAACATGCTCACATTCATCTCAGGGAGAGAGACCACTCCGGACAATACTGTTGATTGGACTAGTAAAAACTTTGCAAAAGTCCTTGTGGTTGCTCTTAAAGGACATCTTTACTTTTGAATGCCCAAATCTCAACTGACCACAAACTTTCATCTGTTATTTCTTCCTCTGTGTGACTTATCAGTGACATCACATTCACTCATGCCAGAAAATTGGGTGAGTTCTTTGATTTTTCTCTTTTCCTTTCTCTAAACAAATTATAATAACAACATTGTCTTACTTTTTTTTTCTTACTCACAAATGGGCTTACTTCTGTCCATCTACTTAATCCAGGGCACAATTACCACTTGCCTGGAATATATCACCTCCTAATAGGATTCCTAACCACAGTTGTTTCCTCTCAAATATAGATTCTATACTGAAATTACAATTATGCTCATTATATACCTGCAACCTGTAATCTCTTGGTGATTTTACACTGCCTGCAGGCCTCCTAGGGTGGTTTTCAAGGTCTTTCATGGTCTAGCCTGGGCTTATGCCTCCAATGGCACTTCTTACCACTTCTACCTTCTATTATGTGCTGGGGCTACACCAAAATGATTTCAGCTGTTTCACAACATTTCTCTCCTTTCCCATGGCTCAGAAGCTATAAATTAACTGTGGTCATAAATGTAGGAATATTTAGTCACTGAATAAACTGCTATTTGCAAAGCATTTATTAACAGGCCAATTTATCATTTAGAAATTTCTGGTTGAGTACACAGTGAACCTGTGGTTAATTACCAAAGTATGTACCTCAAGACCATTTCTTACTTTTACCCTTTTCTTGCTCTAATCCAATTATAACAAAACAGAGGGATGACTGTCTAAAGGTGAATTTTTATTTTATTTTTTCTTGGTGATAATCAGATTAAGGAGATATTCTGAAGTAGAAAAACCTGGCCTAACTTTCCAGTTGAAACTACTTATGGATAAGGCAAACTTTCATGTTTAAACTGGTTGGAGATAAGTTGTAAGTTTGTCAAGTTGTGGCATGTGTGAAAGGGAATGAGGAGGGCAAATGTGAAAGGGAATGAGGAGGGCAAATCTTAGTGATGAGGAAGATAAAAGCCATGAAGATCAAGGTACGGGTACAAAACTTCCTTGACAATTAGTTTTATAACAGAGGGAGTAAATTCTATACTGCTAGAAGTAGAAGGACATCTTCATTTTTATTGATTAGGAAACTGAAGCCCAAAGATATTAAATATATTTGTCCTCACTGCATGGCAGGTGAGTGGTAAAATTGGAACACCATTTTGGCCAGCAGAATGTGGATTTATCAGAACATTTTAGATCTTTCCTGTCAAGGTTTTCTTTGACAGCGGAGTGTCAATATTCCTATTGTATGAATTAATGTGGTTTGCCAGAGAGCACAAGGGAGAAGTGACTACTTATCGAAGAGATCAATAGCACACTGGAAGTCTCAAGGGTGAGTTGCCACCAGCTTTCTGTTGATGAAGGACTGTCAGAATACTTTATTGGAGATAAAGGTAAGTCAAGCTTGAGGTTATATTTAGAAACTTGGTGGTGAACTGGGAAATAGAACCACAGTCTAGAAAATGACCATTGACAAGTAAATTATATCTTCCATCTTTTTAAAATTGGAGTATATTGCAGGATACTTGCAAGAGCACCATACTATCCAATCCACCCCATCTCTCCCTCATCTTGGTATACCAGAGAGATAAACATCAAAGTCCCTTGGAGCCTCGTTGAATTTTTCCAGGCCAAATTCTTAAGGTCTCTTTTACCAATTCCTCAGTGTGCCAGGCAAGTATCTTTTGGCTCAGTATCTTTCTCTGATCACTATCATTTCATTCTTGTGTGCTCATAAGTTTGTGAGGAAGAAAAATTTCTCTTGTTATAGCTTTGTTTGTTCCAGTTTTCTCTCAATTGCCTTATTTTCACCATGACCAGTATAGGACAGATAAACAGCAGCAACAGTTCAGTGTTTCAGGGACTGTAACGGCACATTAGGGAATAATTGAAGGGCTTGGATGGATGAAGAGCAAATAATCATAGAGAAGGTTACTAATCAGACTCCGACAAACTTCTCTTTTACATTCCTCCCTTCATATCCATGAGATTGAGCAGTTAAAATGGAAAGAGAAAAATGGAAAGACACTGCCACATAGGGTTGTATAATATGAAGCAGATTTGCCTGTGAAGAGTGGAGTGTTTAAATCCAGAATGACACATGGGTAAAGAGTCCTAGAGTGTGACTCGGCTCTTTGACAAGGCTTTGACCTATCCTGAGGTTTCTGATACACTCAACAAAATTAGCATACATAAGACAAATTAAATAAGTATAAATAGAATCTAAGCATCATAGCAAATTTGAATCTTTCAGGATATTGACTATTTTTATCATATACTCCAGAGATTATGTTATTAATTCTAAAAAGATTACTAAAAGAAAGCAGGAAGAAGTATTGAAAGGGTAAGCCAAGAAGAAGCATTGGAGATGGTAAATGGAATGGTGAAAATAAAAATAAAGAAGGAAAAATGTAAACTAAATAGCAGAATGGATATTTTCAGAGAAACTCTCAAAAAATATAGAAAGAATTAAGGGGTAGAATATATAATAGAAGTGCCAAGGGAATGGAAGACAGATGGAACCATCTCATAGAGTGTAACACAGGAGAGAGAAGTAAAAAGCCACATACTGTTCACTTAAATAAGGCAAACAGAATAGAAAATACTACAGGTTTCCAGAAGGAATGTGTAGAATACCTATAAAAAATAGACAAGAATGAGGCTGCCATCTCGACAGTGATCTCACTGTAACAATTTCTAAAATGTTGAAGAAAACAACTTTGAATTTAGAATTGCATATCCAACAAAACTATCATTAACATGATGGCAGAAAATATATTTACAGGTGTATAAGACTGAAAAAAGGCTTCCAGGCAAAATAAGTTCTCTGGAAACACTTAGAAGAAGTTATCAAGACTGCTAAGTTATCAAGACTGCTACGGAAATAATCTAGAATGATGTAGGATATCCACAGCCCAGGGATTGTCTGGGGTTGAGTATATGTGGGCATTGAGTAAGTTTAAGTTGTTAAGAAGATTTTTCCCTCTGAATGTCTTCTATACAGCTTGATTCAAAAAATAATAGAAAATACTCATAAAGTTGTCCGAGGTAATTCTGAAATGTTATTTGGAAACACTCAAATTTAAGAGTTAAGTTATATAGTAGGGTGTTTGTAGGATATTTACATTTCCATTGGATAAGGAACAATATTAAGCACGTTTGGAGTTTACATTGGACAGTATATATATGTATATAGTTCATGGAATTTTATTTATGTGCAGTGCTAAGAATCAAACTCAGTGCCTCATACATCCTAGGCAAGGGTTCTACTACTGAGCTATAACCCTGGCCCCTTGGATAGTACTTTCAAGAGGCTAGAAGCATTTACCATTTAAAGGCCTGTCCTACCAGCAATGTCTGAGTGTACCTTTTCCTCCACATCCTCACCAACACTTATTGTTGCTTATATTCTTGATAACTGCCATTGTGACTGAAGTGAGATGAAATATTAGAGTAGTTTTGATTTGCATTTCTCTAATTACTAGAGATGTTGAACATTTTTGATATATCTGTTAAATGATTGTGCATCTTTTTCTAAGAAGTGTCTGTTCAGTTCCTTAGGCCATTTATTGATTGAGTTGTTTGTGTTTTTTTTTTTGTGCTAAAATTTTGAGTTCTTTATATATGGAACACTGGAGATTAGGGCTCTATATGATGTGTGTGTGGCAAAAATTTGCTCCCAAAATGTAGACTGTTGCCTCACTTCATTATTTCTTTTGCTGAGAAGAAGCTTTTTGGTTTGAATCCATCCCATTTATTGATTCTTAATTTTGTTTCTTGTGCTTTAGGAGCCTTGTTAATGAAGTCAAAGCCTAATCCAATATTATAAAGTCAAAGGACTTAAAAGTAGCATACTACAGTAAAGCAGCCACAACAATATTTATAGCAGCACAATTCACAATAGACAATCTGTGGAACCAACCTAGATGCCCTTCAGTAGATGAATGGATAAAAAACTGTGGTATATATACACAATGGAATATCACTCATCAATAAAAGAGAATAAAATGATGGCATTTGTAGGTAAATTAATGGAGTTGGAGAATGTCATGCTAGGCAAAGTAAGCCAATCCCCCCAAACCAAAGGTCAAGTGTTTTCTCTGATAAGTGGATGCTAATCTATAGTAGGGGTCATGGAATGAGTGGAGAAACTTTGGATTGGGCAAAGGGAATGGAAGGGAGGGGGAATAGGGATAGGAAAGATGATGGAATGAGATGGACATCATTACCCTAGGTACATGTATGATTGCATAAATGATGTGACCCTACTTTGTGTACAACCAGAGAAGTGAAAAATTGTGCTCAATTTGTGTACAATGAATCAAAGAGCATTCTGCTGTCAAGTGTAGCCGATTAGAACAAATAAATTTTTAAAAATTAAACAAAAAAGAGGCCTGTCAAAGTTTTTTGGGGGATTGAGCTCCTGCTATTCTTTTATTTTCTGGTTCTTTCATACACAATAGCAAGGACTAAACTACAAAAAATTACAGTCTTTCATTCATACAGAACCATTCAGAAAGAGACATTCATGAATTTAAAGCTCATGCATGATGCCAGTAGGAGTTAAAAACAATGAACCACCTGTTCCAATGGAAGGAAGAACTCCACTCAAAGGAACATTTTATTCATTCTTGTTTCACTTGAATGACTAATAACCCAACATATAGTCAGTTAAAAGAGAAGAAATTCTTTTTTATATATTTTTAAAAATGTATTCTAATTTGTTATATATGATAGCAGAATGCATTTAAATTCATATTACACATATATAGCACAATTTTTCATATCTCTGGTTGGACACAACATAGAGTCACCCCATTTGTGTAAGACAAGAAATTCTAGTAAGTCTCAATATCTTGATTTAATGTCCAGTGTTTCACAGGTGAAACAATTCAAGTGCAACAAGTTTAAAGATTAAAATCAGTAACGATTTAGATTAAAACACACACACACACACACACGCACACACACACACACACACACACACACACACACAATTAGGGCTCAAAAGTGTCCACTTGGGCCTTCCAAGAAACAAATGGCATTAGAAATGCCAGATTTTAATTGGAGAAAATATCTGTGAAAGATAGTGAGAGGAGGGAGCAAGAAGAGGCAGTAGAGAACACTCAGAACACAGTATAGGTTTGGTCCCTGTGAAAGGAGAAAGGCAAGGAAAAGCACAGAGTAGGACATATATGTTGGTCTGCAGCCCAGCTGCAAGAAACTTCTGGCCAACTAAGTCTGCAAGACTGCCTGTTAGCAGAGACCCAAGTGGGTCAGAAATCCTCTGACTCTAGTACCCTGCTGGCTGGGAGCTGCCTGGGGAGAAGCTGCCCTTAAAATGCATATGAAATGAATGCAGGGCTGTGGCTACTGAAGGCTGCCAGTTGACTGCACTCCTCATGGCAGGTTCTCTCTCTTTCTGTCTCCCCTCTGTCTCTCTTTCAAACATTTTTAAAGATATTTTTTAGATGTAGATGGACACGATAAAAAATACTTTTTTTTATGTGGTGATAAGGATTGAACTCAAGGCCTCATACATGCTAGGCAAGGGCTCTACAATTGATCCACAACCCCAGCCCCCTCCTTCCACCCCGCAGCAGGTTCTCTTGAAGAAGGCTCTGAGCAGTGCAGCCCCCTTATAGCTTATAATGCAGGAGACTTTTTAAAATGGCTACTGTAGATGCTTTAAGAAATGCTCTCAGTTAAAATCAAAATCTATAAAACTCTTAAGTCATTAGTAATAATAAGAAAAATGTTTTTTTTTAATTCTAAAAGCCAAAGATTAACATCATCAGGATCTTAATTATCCATAGAAAATTTTTTTATTCTACTAGAGATGATGGAGATTCACAATATATCTACATTCTCTTGTGTGGTTCTCTTGTTATCAAAAATCCCATTTTTAAAAGCCAGACTAGGCTGTGGTGCAGTAATATCCTTGCTGTCAACATTACTATTATCTAATTAAGAATCATGAAAGAGGTAAACTAATAGAAGAAGGCATACAGTTTATTATCCCCTTCTTTAAAACGTGATATCTTCTTAAAGTGAAGTAATCCTTACAGAAACATCAGTTAATTTGTTTACAATTAGGTACCTTGAAGTCTTGTTAATTGTCATTACTGGTCCAGTGCAACTTTCTGACAGTACACATGAAACTTGATTTTTCTACCAACAACACCCTTGTTAGGAAGGCTAATCCACACTTTTCCCTCTGAGATCATCAGCTATGTCTTTAACAGGTGCAGGCATGTATCTTGGGTTCTCACATGGCAAAACTGAGATGGTACGTAGGGAAGCCACAGAAGGAGTTGAGGAGTTTCGTTTTTGTGTATATTTGAAAGTTTTTATTCATATGTCAGCATAGTGGCCTGGTGGATTTACTAGTTGCTTACTGTGATGGTTTGTGAGGAGATAATTGAAGATGAATTCTTATCAAATGATCAGGCCGAAATAGCCATTTGCAACTCAAGCTTACAAAATTTGTATTGCAGTCTCCCATTGGGATAACATCTGGAGGGCCTGTTGCACTGAAGATAGGGTGCTGGACTGCACTGTAAAGTGCCTTTCTTGCAGTATTGCTGCCCTTCCTGGCACCAGGTACTAGCCTCAGGTGAAAAAAAAGTTAGGTGAAAAAGACAGCATCTGGGGAGTTTTCAGTTTTTCTGGTGCATTTCATTAGTATCATGAAAAGCAGGTCAGTGCACTGAGAAGAAAAATGCAAGGCAGACTGGTAATTTTGTAGTTTGTCCTCCCACCCCATGCACAACCTCTGATAATGCTCTACTAAGGGAGAAGTTTTTACCTTGCAAATGTTCTTCTATTAGGTTGTGTATAATTGCAGGAAATTAATGTCCTGTTTATGAATAGTGGTTTAATTAAGAGCACTTACAAAACAAGAACCTAATTGTTGGGATATGGGAGTTTGGCTTCCTAAGGAAGCATAAATTCATTTAATATATGGAACAACTCTCTATATTGATATTAATTACGTTGAATCTAAAAATCATTTTTCCTTCCTTAGTTAATGATATGAAAATATGCTTCTATAATTTGTTTCTGTGTCCTTCGGTGTACCTAGAATTAACATTGATTTGAACTGCATTGCACTAATTTATTTCCTTCTTAAGGGAGGCGAAAACAGAAGTAAAATAAATCACAAAATTTTCACCTACAAATATTAACTCCCAATTTTGAACTTGTGCCAGTTAATGATTTCTTTTCAGCCATTCTCCCTAGGTGCTGAAAACTTCAATTCCGTTACTGTTTTCTTGTCAGATAGCAAAGTATTTCTAGAAATGGCAAAGAGAAGCTAGAGATGAGGAGTTTCTCATCATAGGAGACATTAAATAGGAAAGGGGTTAAGTTGTCGGGTTTAAGCAAGAGATAGTGATTGAATGAAATAAAATCTGAGCTCTTTTATTTTTGCAAATCATTATATGAAAGGTACTTACGTTCATCAGAATACAATTATTTCTTCTTCCACCTAGACTCTTTGAATTAACTCTACCTCCATCTTTCTAAAGCTAAGTTAGAATTAAATCTAATAGGCATTTGTAAAATACTTGATGTGTGCAAGACTGTATGTTAGACACTCTTGAACAATCAAATAAACTCTGTTATATATGTAATGTAAAACTTTGTTAATTTAAAATTTTTCCTTTCTCAGCTGGACACCTGTTGCAGAGAGCTGTTTTGTACTGGGAAGTTCAGAGCCAGGCTTTTCAAGCTGTAGCCCATCTGCATAGTTGCAAGCACTGTGCCAGGTTAGTGGCTATAGAGGAGGGGGAAAGTTGGGGACTATAAGTACCTTGATGTTGCTTCTATCCCCAGCCAATGTCTTAAGCTGGGAGTTGCCCCAACTAATGATGGTGACAAAGGCCTCCCAAGATGGAGGAAGCTGCTTTCAGAGATGGGGTGCCCGGTCGGGTAGGGCCAGGTGTTGGCATTGGGCAGCATGTTCAGAGATGCAGCTCAGTGTTGTGCAGTGTTGTGGTTGGTGGCTCTTTCCAGATGCTATGCAGTGTTTCCAGGTGCAGGCTACCATGTGTAGGGAATTATGGCAGTAGTTGCAATGACCTAAGTGGAGGTGACCAGGGGAGCCCCATGTTGGTAGATGGGGGCCCACATGGGAGTGGCAGCTGAACATCCTGTGTGGGGGCAATGGCTGGGTGTCCTGGGTGGTAGCAGTGGTGGAATTCCTGTGGAGGAGCAGCTTGTTGGGTCCTCTAATAACTTGCAGAGAAACAGTATTTTCACTATTTGAATCTCAGGTTACAAGGTGATACAGAATGCAGCCTCCCTCTACCATGCCATCTTGGACCCACTGATTTGGGAGTTTTGAAAGGACAACTATCTTATGGGTTTTTACATTTCTTCTGAGTGGAAGATCTTATTGAGGTTTTCCTGACCCTTTTTCACCATTGCATATTGATTGCATTGCAATCAATACACTCTCCTTGAAGTATCTCTCTCTAGATAGGAGTCATGTAGGGCCTGTCTGAAAACCACACCATCCTAGATTCTGGGTCTTAAGCTTGATGCTAGTTATGGATTATGTTTTTGAAACTTCTCCTTTGTGGGTATCATCAAATTTTTTTATAAATGGTCTTCCCATTTATAAATAAACCAACTATTTGATGTTCATAAAGAATACGGTATACACTAGTACTGTTCATAAAAGTTTCTCTCCATCTTCCCGGAACATGCAGGATTATGTTTTCTCATTCACTATGAAGTTAAGAATGTCTTTATGATGTCTTTTGATCAAAAAAATGTGAGCAGAATCGGCATGTGCAACTTCTTGGCACAAGCTGTATAAACTAATCTAGGATTTGCTACTTTGTTTCCCTATTGCTGCCATGATTGTGAAGCATACCCTGAAATTAATGCTTCAATAAGTTTGGTTCCCTCAGTGTTGTGGACTTAATTGTGTCAGTGTGCCTATATTTGAAGTAGGTGAGTGCTTAAGGTTAAATGATGTCATAAATTTGGGTCTCAATCTCATGGGTTAGTATCATCATAAGAGCCAGCAGAGTTTGCTTTCTTTCTCCACCATGTGAGGACACAGAGAGAAGGTGGTCACCTTTACAGGAAGGTGAACTCTCACTGGAACCAAACCTCATAGCACTGGACCTCAAATTTTTAGCCTTTAAGGCTATGCTCTTTCACTGTTGCATTCTGAACTGGCTGATACACTGAGTGAATGCAATGAGCAAACTTCCTACCATTCAATATTAGACATACATAAGTCTGTTGTGATAAGCACTAAGATTTATATATCCAACCATGCTTTTGACATCTCTACTTGGTTACTTCATGAGCACCTCAAAGTTGAAATGTCTTACACTGAAAACTTGACTTTACTTCCTTACATTCTTATTCCCACTCTTCTCAATTTTAATACTACTTAATAGCACAAAATAATAGTATAATCTACCTGATGGATCAAATCAGAACACTGGGATCATCCTTGATTCCTTGCTATCCATCTTCTCCTATTTTATACCCATTGACAAATTCTACTGTTACTGTCTTCCAAAAACACTTTGAACTCATCTAGTTCTTTGTCATTCCACAAACCCCTCTGGAACATCACTATTGTTCCTTGAATGGACTACTACAATAACTTGTAATTGACTTACCCATTCTACTCCTGTCTTTTCCCAAAGTATTGTTTATATGAAAACAGGAGTTCTGTATAAAACCTGAGGTCTTTCCCTAGTAATTGCTGGAACCAGGATTTGAACCCAGGTTTACTTTCTGTGATCTGTTCCAGGGAACAGTGACACTTTCATTCTTAACTATTGTTCACTTTGATTGGCCTGCTCCTTTCTCATGTGTTTCATATGGTCAACTTCTGTCACCACTTAATCCCTCTTCAAATATCATCCTCTGAGTGATTATGGAATTCAAGCAGCTCTTGTTTTCTTCTGTTGCAGCAGTGTTTTTTCCCCTTTCAAAGTGTTTATCACCATTTGCAATTATATGTTTATTTACTTAATTTTCTTTTTTTTCTAAATTTTTATTGGCACATTATGATTGTACATAAGGGTGGGATTTGTTGTTACACATGCATACATGCACAAAATATAACAATATATATACATATTTTTATCTTTTAAAGTATTTATTTATTTATATCCTAAATAGTATAAATTTCTCATTCTTCTTATTGTACATGATATAGACTTCCACCGGTCATATAATTATATATGTACACAGGGTAATAATGTCTGATTTATTCTACTATCTTTCATACCTCCTTACCCCCTCTTCTCCCTTCTCTCCTCTCTACCTCTAATCTACAGTAACTCTATTCTTCCCTAGTCCCCCATCCCCCATTATTGTGAATTAGCATCCACATATCAGAGAAAACATTCAGCCTTTGGTTTTAGAAGTTGGTTTATTTCATTTAGCATGATATTCTCCAGCCCTATCCCTTTACCAGCAAATGCCATATTCCACCCTTCTTTAAGGCTGAGTAATATCCCATCGTGTGAGTATGTGTGTGTTCCACATTTTTTTCTATTAATTCATCTGTTGAAGGTCACCAAGATTGATCCCATAGTTTAGCTATTGTGAGTTGAGCTGCTATAAACATTGATGTGGCTGTGTTACTGTAATGTGTCAATTTTAAGTCCTTTAGGTATAAGCCAAGGAGTGGGATGACTGGGTCAAATGGTGGTTCCATTCCAAGTGTTCTGCGGAATCTCTGTAGTGTTTCCATAGTAGTTGCACCAATTTTAAGTCGTACCAGCTATGTATGAAGTGTACCTTTCCCTCCACATCCTCTCCAACATTTATTCTTGCTTGTATTCTTGATAATTGCCATTCTGACTGGAGGGAAATGGAATCTCAGTGTAGTTTTTGTTTGCATCTCTATAATTGCTGAATATGTTGAATATTTTTCATATATTGATGTATTTATTATTTTGTAAAGTGTCTGTTTATTTTCTAGTTAAATGGCTGGTAAACTCTGCTTAGGGTCAAAAGTTAGATCTTCCAGGCACTTTGGGTTATATGTTCTGTACTGCAACTGCTCCGAAAGTCAAGGAAAAAGATATGATTGTGTTCCAATAAAATTTCGTTCAGAAAAGACGTGGTGGATCCGACTTCTCCCATAAGGCCTGGGCTTCATTCTTCCATTAAACTGTAAGTGTTAGAAAATTTCAATATCACAGTCTCTTTGGTTTCTGTGTGTCCCAGAGTCAACACAGAACCTGGCACACATGGTTATTTAGCACATATCTATTGAAGGAATGAGTGGCAGGCAGTGTAGCATCCTACTCTCCTATCAAGAAGGCTGCACAGGCTCAACTCAATTGCTCAAATAAAATTTGACATTCACATTTCATCTGACTCTGTTTTAGAAAAAAAAGTTGACATACCAATATTTAAGAAAAAATGAACATGGCTAAGTTATAGATAAAGGAAGGAGAGAAAGAGTCCAAGCCATGGTCATTAATCACCTAGTTTATCCTTCTGATCAGTTGAAGTGGATTCCCTTAAGATTGTATGCTTTTGATTTTAATCATTTTTAGCCTTGAGATTTTCCTTTTAACAGCTCTATATTCAGTTTTGGACAAATAAATGTCAGTGATTCATTTTATATCTATGTGAGGAGGATAGGAAAGCAGGCATACATATGTGAGTAAAGCAGTAAAAGATAGTGGTATGGATGAGTTCTCTGAAAAATCAGTACAATAGAATGTATTTTCTAAGATCATGTTTTGATGGTATCTCAGCAACTTCTAGCTGATCTCTTTTAATAAGTTTTATGGATAATCATTGCCCTTCTTAATGTAAGGATGCTCCAGGAACACTTGTTTATGTCTGAGGAAATCTCCTTTTTAATATTCACAAACTATGGAAAGGCAAGTAGAACTTGGAAATATTCTAAATTCATTTTATACATTTAACGCATTGGATCCTTTAAAATTTAGGAAAAAAATAATCTGAAAGTTTATTCAACAAATACCGTCATGTGCAAGACATTGAGGGAAAGGGGGCAGTATCTACCACAAAAATTCCCCATCATTTTTTGGTTGCCGCATGTTTTCAATTGTCTAAATTGGAAATGTATTTCCCACTACTTCTAAAAGTGATTTGACTTATAAGTTGACTCTTAAGTAAAAGTGAGCAAAAACCAGCTTAATTTTGTAACTTTGTAAACTCCCCGTCTCAGATCAAATTAAGAAGAAGAGTGTCAAGTTAGGTGTGAACACTGTACTTTGGGATATTTCATATATCCATACGTGAGGGAAATGAATAAGCTGAATGTTCTAACCTTTTAAGATTTTGGTTTGGCCTGGTATATTCTCTTCTTTTACCTCGTTCTTCAAAAAAGTCTTGGCTTTGCATATTAGATCTTCTGAGTTTTTGTTGATATAGAATCAGGAAAAATACCACATAAAAGAATGCATGTGTGGGCAAAACTTGTGAATTTAATTTGAAGAAGAGTAGGAGAGAAGAATGAAGGAGAAGCTGGGGTGTTTGTGAGATGTAGGTGGGAAAGGAGTTTTCAAAAGATTAGGTGTATCTATAATTTTAAAAAACTATGAGTAAAATCCTGGGCCTTTGTAAAATTACTCTTTTGCTTGCTGGCTGTTTCTTTGTTTGATCAGGGTGCTGCTAAGTGTGTTGGTATTATGTGCATGAAGGTCATAAACATCACACATCTGTAAACTCCATAACCATTATGCCTTCAGAGGAGAAGACTTACTTCCTTAAACTCCATAACCATTATGCCTTCAAAGGAAAAGACTACCACTTCTTGTATTATCTCCTTACCTATGTTGGTTGAATACTTTAAACACATGACATATCCATAGTCCTTTTTGTGCAGTACAATATGTCATGGCTACATTACTTTCTGAACTCTATCCATAGTCAAAAGTTTCTGATATAACCTGGAAAACAGATGACAACAAAAAGAAGCTTTCCTTTGTAAGAAAATCTCACAAATTGTAGGCTGTACTTGGTAAAGTTCTTAATTTTATTTAGCATATTTTGACTGAGTGATTGTGAAATAGGAAAAAAAGCTCCCTTATATACATGAGGCCAAATGAAATGCAATGATACAAATCATTGAATTCAGTGCCAGTTTCTCTATAGTTGCAGACTAACAATTTATTCTTTTACCATATTCAGTATTGGTCAGCCACTTGTAAGATTTATTCAGTCCACATTGTGTCTAATCTTTAGAAAGGTCATGGGGAGGTTGTTTTTTTTTTTGGAGAATTTAAGATGTCTGAATTGCTTTTCTAATTCTGAAATTATGTAGCTCTCTGATGTGGTTCAAAATGATTTATATGTTGGGAAAATGACCTTTGTAGATATTTCCAAATGAAAAATTATAACACAATGGCTCAAAGGATCTTAATACCTTTTCTAAGTGTCATTAGAGGTCTAGGATATGTTTTGTATAAAAAACATTAAATTGGACAATTTAGGGAAGTAGTGGAAAAGATTTTTTAAATTAGAACTGTACCAGCTAGTTGAGGGGATATGATGAATGCACTGGTACTCTGCTGCCAAGATCATATCCAAAAGATCATGTTTGGAGCTTCAGGTCTTCCTCGCTTTCTATCACTACCTTTATCACTATCACTGCCTAAAGAATTTGAAATTTCCACTTGTTGAGTCATGGATAGATCAGCAGAGGAACAGCAGCCCTTTCATCTGAAGGTCTTACTTAAAGTAAGCAGATGACTGGGGAGGTTTTCTGGAACTTTTTCCTTTTGGCTCAGTTTAATGTATCAGGGTAGTTGATTCAGCCTTAGTTTGTGAAGGGGATGACAGAGATAAGTGAGAGAACTTGGAGTGGGGACAGTCTGTGGAATCACAAGTCTATGACTGTGTATGAATTCTTCCTGTTGTTGTCCAGGCCAGGGAGAGAAACCCCAGGCTGTAGTAACTAAGAGGATTTAGATATAGAAGGAATAACAAGGATGTTGGTGATGCCTGAAAGGCAGGGTAGTTGATGAGGTTAGGCAAGAGTTGTGTCTTGAAAGTTGAGATGGAGCTCGATGAAAGGGCTTGGAAGGCAGGCCAGGGAGGTTGGATTGTCCTTTAAAGAATGCAGGGAAGGGGAAGTCTTTGGAGGTCAGAACCAGGCAATGATCAGATTAATGTTTAGACACATTAATCTAAAGCTGAAAAAAATGAATTAAAAATGGAGAAGTGTTTTAGATTTTTGTAGACCCTGGGTTCTCAGCTTTAGGAAATATCAGAATCACTTGGAGAGCATATTCAAACATGAATTTCAAACACCTTACCCCAAGAATTTCAAATTCAGTGAGTCTGTGGTAGGGCCTGAGAATTTGTACTTCAAGCAGGTACCAAGATGATACTGATATTACTTGTTCAGGAGAATCCTTGAGGACCACTGTCCTAGATCATTGTTTTTGAAGCTGTAGATCTCGATATATCGCAATCTATCACCAT
Organism: Ictidomys tridecemlineatus; assembly: GCF_052094955.1. Classification (NCBI taxonomy): domain Eukaryota; kingdom Metazoa; phylum Chordata; class Mammalia; order Rodentia; family Sciuridae; genus Ictidomys; species Ictidomys tridecemlineatus. Next base: position 325,319 of record NW_027520983.1, read on the forward strand.
CTGTAGTGACTAAGGAGTTCCAAAAATAAATGGATAGGTCTTATTCTCATTTGCCCAATATATTGTCCCCCAATACATTTAATCTTGGCCTACATCATAATTTATTTTATTTTGGATACTTTCAGCCTGTTTTTGTAAGATCATCCTTGATTCTTTTAACTAAATCTCAGACATTGCCTCTGTGATTCTCAAGGAGTAAAGTCATTTAATCTTTGCCTTGTAATTTACCAGGCAACATCATAAAGCCACAGATCCAAATAATTCTTTAAATCTCTGTCTGGTACATTTGTCATTGTAACCACTTAAGAACTATAATGTTTGTCTGTCTTCAGTTGCTTTTATCAAACCTATTATTATCCTAGGTCATCAGCCTAGAAATTTACTTAATATTCCCATTTAACATGATTTTCCTTTTCTAAATCTCAGTATTGGTGACACAGTCCCATGAATTTACTGTTGGGCATCTCAGTAAAATTTTAAAAAATAGTTTCCAAAAGGGAGTTGAGAAAAGAACCAAAACAAATATATAAGTAAGGACAGTGTTAATGCTGGAGAATATTTTATGGCTGAAAAGCATAAATTGCTTTAATACTCCTTGCATAGAGACAGCTAATGCCAATAAACCATGCATACATTCAGTTAATTATTTTATTTATTTAACCAATCAGAGAACTTGGGGATGAGAGAGAGGAAATTTACCAGGAAATGGAAAAGCCATGTTGATGCAGAGATGTATTTGTTATGGAAGCTCCTGTGACCAGAATAATAAATGCAAGTTTGACCCTGCAACCCATGATCTTTCTAATATGGAAAGAATCTTTTTGTAGCTTGAGGATTACAAAAAAAAATTTGTAACTTTCTCTTCTTTTGAATTTTATGGATAACAAAAATACATTTTCATATTTTCCTTTCAAGCCTGGCTTAATTTTTTCAACTTTTCTTCCAAAACTCTGGAGTTCATTTCCTCACTAGCTGCCAATCTCTGTGGTCCTCTCCAGCACTCACATTCCTTATGTATGTACTTGCCTCTGACCCCTCTGAGCTCAGTGGAATCGGAGCAACCCACTTTATAACCTGGTTCTATCCTCATTGTGATATATTTTCCATTTACTTGAGAGAGGAATTAGCCAGGTGGGGAAAATGACTGAAAAAGGCTTTTTTAAACACTTACTCCCTTAAAATTGGTCTGAAAAGTTCTGATTTTGCGACTTCTGACTTTTCATCCAAATACTCCAGCAGAGTATTACTGAGTACACAGGGGGGTACTCAGTAAGAATAGCTGATGATCTGTCCTCATCCCTCAAATATGCCCTGCCATTGAGGCAGAAAGATTTGTCAATACATCAAGTGGAACTCACACAAGTAGGTAATAAGAGCTGTTTTGTGGGTTTGGTTAACATAGCAGTCAGTTTGCTACAAAAGCATTCTTGTGACCTAAGACCTAATCTCCACACTCTGGGGACATTATTTCCCTATTAAGAAATATATTCTTAGATAAGCTTGTTTCCAGGTCACTGTTCTTCACCCTTTTAGATCAACATGTGCTTTCTCTATGGATCAAAGCTCTGGTTTCATTATTTTCTAAAATTTACATATGTATGTAATGCGAAGTTGTCTGCATTGTCTGAAGTCCACAGATAATAGGTTAAAAGCCTCTGCTGTCTGAAGAAAATTCATCATCCTTTGAAATCCCAAGGCATTTTAATAGGAGGTATCTGTACCTGTATTGTCTTCTACATACATATGACTGAGGTTGTAGCCAGTAAAACAAGAGGAATAAAAATGTTTCCTTTTTTGCCTTGTTTTTTAATTGAAAAATTAGAAGCTACAGCAACTTGCATTATGATGTGATAGAACTATATATTTATCTTAAACCTTGATTTTTCCTTTCTTATAAGTTTCAAGGGGAAAACCTAAAATAGAAACAAAGGGTGAGTATGTGTATGTTTTCCCACTTGGCAAATTTTTTATACAACCTAAGTCATCCATCATCATGTCATAGAGTCAATCAAATCCTCCCTTTAGAGTTTTGCCTGAAGGTTTTCTGTGTAATTCTCAAAATCATGGATTAGTTGAACCCAGAGTAGCTTATGTTGTAGATCATATGGTGACTGAAAGCTTTTTTGGGGGACACACATCTCTTCTAAGATCAATATTGTTTCTTCCTTGCCTGATTATGTGTATTTTTCTTAGTTTTCCATTACCTGTACTCTTTAGCACATAGGATACAGCTAAATGTATTACCCTTTTATTATTCTTTAGAGACTTTCTATATGGCAGTGCTTCTAAAGATAGGGTACACATTGGAATTACTTGCAAAGCTTTAAAAATATTAAAGCTTGAATAGGTCTTACTCATAAAGATCCTGATTAATTAGTTGGAGGTGTGGCCATAATGTTGTAATTTTTAAAGTATTTAAAAACAGTTTTTAAATACTTTTCACCCAAATACTCCAGCAGAGAACTGGAGAGAAAATATACTTTTTGGTATAAAGAAATACCAAAAAGTATATTTTCTGTTAGCGCAACCGAATTCATAGACTGGGCCATTGATAAAGAATAGAAGCTCATTTAATTTATTGTTCTAGAGACTGAGAAGTATACGAATGTGGTGCTGGCATCTGGTGAGGGCCTTCTTGGTACATCATAATATGGTGGAGGGCATGCAGAGTGGGACAGAGCAAGCATGCTAGCTAAGGTCTCTCTTGCTCCTATTACAAAGCCACTAAATACCCACATGAGGGCCCACCCTCATGATTTCATCCATTCCTAATCATCTCCCAAAGACCCCCATCTCCAAGTACCACTAACATGAATTTGGGGATTAAGATTCTAACCACCTTAACTTTTGGGGAACACATTTAAATCAACGTATATCTACCGTATCACCTCGGAAGTGGAAGTAATTCCTATGCATATTTTGATTAGGAAGTTTTGTGATATAAGATCAAAGATAATTTTAGCTTCTTCTCTAAACAAATTGGAAAGGAAAAGCAAATGAAAGGGATGTGTTAACCTTGGCATATGAAATAAAGGATTCTACAGTAAACTCTCATGCCCTGACACATTGAGTGATGTCAAATTGCCCATTATAAATAGAAATTCTATTCACCCCTAATCTATGTTGCTACATTTATCCCTTAACACACAGCCCCATGAAGTAGGTGTTGGAATTATTTTTATTTTCCCAATAAAGTAATCAACCTTCAGAAGAATAAGCTTTCAGAAGTCACATAGTAAGCAAGTCATGGAATTGGAATTAGATATGGAATATTGGCATTAGTGGCAAAATAATGAAGGATAGGGCTGGGGCTGTGGTTCAGTGGTAGAGTGCCTGCCTAGCACATGTAAGGCACTGGGTTTGATCCTCAGCACCACATACAAATAAATGAGCAAAAAAAGTTTAAAAAGAGATAATGAATGACAGCTTTCTGCAAATAGAGATGTATCTATCTTACTGGAGACTATGTAAAGTCAGGAGTTTCTTACAGTCCCAGGGTAGAGTACATGTACCTTTGGTCATGATTTCCTCAAACTCAGCCATTTGAGTTTTATATAATATTCATGCCATACCAAAAGGTAACCTGAATTATTTGCTTTTCTCTTTAAATTTTACTTAAATATTGATACAAAATTACAATATCCATATGACCATCTATTAATTATGTCTGTTTTTCTAATATGTGTGAAATAAGTGTATAGTGATTAAAATAATAGCTGATCTATATCTTAGTCAAAATCTTGTCTGGAACCACCTTGCAGTGAAGTTCATACATCAAGACCCTGACTTTGGAGACTGAAAGGACTCCACTGCTGTTTGTGGATGCAGATCCAGTACTGAAATGAAAGTCTGTGAGTCTCGCACCACTATTGCAAGTGGGATGATCAGAAGACTTAGCTGGAGGACTCTACTTTCCTTGACTTCTGAATAACAGTTCTCTGTGTTGCCCAGGTGACTCTGTACTAGCCTTTCAATAAGGCCTACAGTTAGGCTTTAAGAAAAGTTACCTCATTAAATGGAAATCTGTCTTTTGGTATCTGACTGGGTAGGCTGTATTCAAGTCTAAGACAAGATAAACTTCTCTCTTAGTACAATAAATCAAGATTGTTTTTAAAAAGATACCTGACTCTACTTTAGTGACAAAGTATACTTGAAAGTAGGTTGTTGTGTCCTGATTCTTACTTTCAACAAACTCAAGGTGAATTCAAATTTTCCCAATTATGAGTTCATTATATGTAGAAAAAAAATGTCCCAACTAAAGAAACAAGCTTGTAGATCCTGAAATAATGCCAGGAGAACAAAATAAAAACCTGAGCTTTGATTCACAACATAGAGAAACAAATATGTCTGATTAAAAAAAATTGCAAACCTTTTAAAATATGTCTTCTAATGATCATATCACTAAACAGCTGAACTGTTGCAGGGGAATGGCATAGCAGGGGTTTTATTTAAGTTCAGTCTCACTGGGTTATATACAAAGAATAGTAATCAAAAGAAACTCATTTCACATCTGTTCTCCTGCTGATAAACTATAATTGGTGACTGATTGCATGGAGTCATTTTCTTTCTTCTCTGACCTTTTTGTACTGATAACCTGGTCATTTCCTGCCAAGGGTTGGAACAGGACACATTTAGGTGGATAGTGCTTTTCCTTTACAGAGAAGAAGCACTTCCCTGACATCTTGAAATGTTTCTCATTTGCAATACAAAATGAATTGCTTTATGACAAAAGGAGAGAAAAGCATTTTTAAACAACGTTTGCATAATAATCAACCACCTATTTGGCTGAAGATGTGATCCTCTGTACCTGGATTTGCTCTAGCCTGAGTGATACGAGGTTCCTTACTTTTTCCCCCTGATGTAGTAATATTCAACAATGAAAAAATATCATCTAAATCAAAACTAAAGCTGAAGGCAAATATGACCTGCCCAGTCTTTAGAGGGGAAAAGATGGCTGTCATCTGGAACTGATTCACTGAACATGTGCACCTTTGGGATTTTACTTTCAATGGAAGGATAAAGGGGTTGTTCCTGTTTTTGAAACTGGATAATGAGATTTCAGAGAACAATGGTTGTCTTCCTCTTATACTAACATTATATCCTATTTGAGAGAATTGTGCTATGCCTAAGAAAGAAAAATCATGGTGTCCAGGCATGCTTAAGGCTTTTGCCAAAAAGGGAGTTTAGAGAGTAAAAATGAAGACTGACTACAGAACTTGAAATCAAGAAAGAATGCCTTAAGACATATTTGAAGTTGCTCATGACAGTTTAGGTTTTAAATTTTAATTGGTAAGCAGATTAATTCTCCCTGTGTTGAAGATAGTCATTATGCTAGTCAGTAAAGCTGTTTCTGTTCCCATATAAAGCCTGTATTTCCAGGTACAGAGAGACTTTAGAACACATATGACAACATCTCTTCTTGTCACTTGTATAGCTTTGAATGAATATGTGAAGTTAAAAATTAGAATACTCTTTTAAGAAATTATTAGTGTTCAATACTTTTAAAGTTATCTTTATTAGACTTTCCTTAATTGTCTTACCAATTGTGTCTATGATTTTTTTTTTTTTAAACTGGAGATTGAACTCAGGGGCACTCAACAGCTGACCCACATTCCAAGCCCTATTTTTTGTATTTATTTAGAGACAACTTACTGAGTTGCTTAGTGCCTCACTGTTGCTGAGGTTGGGTTTAAACTCGCAGTCCTCCTGCCTCAGCTTCCCCAGCTGTTGGGATTATAGGTGTGTGCCACTCTTGATTTTTGCTCTATTATTATTTTCACTCTTTATCGGTCAACATTAGAAAAGTATGATTGGATAAGGATTTATCCTTTATATTTTAAAATTATGTGAATATATCATGTATAACTATTATAGTTTTCTGATTTGTTGAAGTGGTTAAGTATGTCAGTACATTTACTTTGTCGATAATTAAATGGGTAATAAATTGTAAGCACTAAATTGTGTATATTTTTGTAGAATTATAGACATCATTTTTCTATAATACTTTAATCTGTCTATTATAGTATGATTTTCATTCCAGATAGGGCTCTGATCTCCCTCTTTATTTGTGAGTTTGCTGTCAATTGGCTATTTTATTTACAGGTAATGAGAATTTACATTAGGTTTGATTTGTAGGTTCTCTGGGATTTTAAAGTTTCATTATTTTTTAAAGTTTATTTATTCTAATTTATTATACATGACAGCAGAATGCATTTCAATTCATAGTATACATATAGAGCACAATTATGCATATCTCTGGTTGTATACAATGTAGAGTCACACCATTCATGTCTTTATACACGTATTTAGAGAAATGATGTTCATATCATTCCACTGCCTTTCCTACCCCATACTTCCTCCTTTCCCCTCTCTCCCGTTTGCCCTAGCTAGAATCCGTCTATTCCTTCATGCTTCCTCCCATCCCCATTATGGATCAGCATCCACATATCAGAGAAAAGATTTCTCATTTGGTTTTTGGGAATTGGCTAACTTCACATAGCATTATATTCTTCAACTCCATCCATTTACCTGCAACTGCCATGATTTTATTCTCCTTTAATACTGAGTAATATTCCATTGTGTATATATACCACATTTTCTTTATCCATTCATCCTCTGAAGGACATCTACGTTGGTTCCACAGTTTAGCTATTCTGAATTGTGCTGATATAAACATTGATGTGGCTGCATCATTGTAGTATGCTGTTTTTAAGTTTTTTGGGTATAGACCAAGGAATGGGATAGCTGGGTCAAATAGTGGTTCCATTTCCAATTTCCCAAGGAATTTCCATACTGCTTTCCATAGTGGCTGCACCAATTTGCAGTCCCACTAGCAATATATGAATGGACCTTTTTCTCCATATCCTCACCAACATTTATTGTTGCTTATATCCTTCATAGCTGCCATTCTAACTGAAGTGAGATGAAATCTTAAAGTAGTTTTGATTTGCATTTCCCTAATTGCTAGGGATGTTGAACATTTTTTTCATATATTTGTTGATAGATTGTATATCAGTTCCTTAGCCCATTTATTGATTGGATTATTTGTGGTTTTGGTGTTAAGTTTTTTGAGTTCTTTACATATCCTAGAAATTAATGCTCTATCTCGTGTGCATAGTAAAAATTTGCTCCCATTCTGTAGGCTCTCTCATCACCTCACTGACTGTTTTTTTGGTGTTTTTTTTTTTTTTTGCTGAGAAGATGATTTTCAGTTTGAATCTAACCCATTTATTTATTCTTGATGTTATTCCTTGAGTTATAGGAGTCTTATTAAGGAAGTCGGGGCCTAATCTGACATGATGGAGAGTTGAAGCTACATTTTTTTTCTATTAAGTGCAGGGTCTCTGGTTTAATTCCTAGGTCCTTGATCCATTTTGTGTTGAGTTTTGTGTGTGGTGAGAGATAGGGGTTTAACTCCATTTTGTTGCATATGGATTTCCAGTTTTCCCAGCACATTTGTTGAAGAGGCTATCTTTTCTCCCATATATGTTTTGGCACCTTTGTCTAGTATGAGATAACTGTATTTATGTGAGTTTGTCTTTGTGTCCTCTATTCTATCTGGACTACAAGTCTATTTTGGTGCCAATACCATGATGTTTTTGTTACTATTTGCTCTGTAGTATCGTTTATGGTCTGGTATAGTGATGCCACCTTCTTCACTCTTCTTTCTAAGGATTGCTTTAGCTATTCTGGGTTTTTTATTTTTCCAGATAAATTTCATGACTGCTTTTTCTATTTCTATGAGAAATGTCATTGGAATTTTGATTGGAATTGCATTAAATCTGTATAGTGCTTTTGGTAGTAGGGTCATTTTGACAATATTAATTCTGCCTGTCCAAGAGCAAGGGAGATCTTTCCATCTTCTAAGGTCTTCCTTAATTTCTTTCTTTAGTGTATTGTAGTTTTTATTGTAGAGGTCTTTCACCTTTTTCCTTAAGTTGATTCTCAAGTATTCTATTTTTTTGATGCGATTGTAAATGGGATTTTTTCCTAGTTTCTCTTTCTGTGGATTCATTGATAATGTATAGAAATGCCTTTGATTTATGGGTGTTGATTTTATATCCTGCTACTTTGCTGAATTCATTTATTAGTTCTAGAAATTTTCTGGTGGCATTTTTGGATCTTCTAGGAATAGAATAATATCATCAGCAAATAGTGATATTTGAGTTTTTTCCCCATCCATATCCCTTTAAGTTATTTCATTTGTGTAATTGCTCTGACTATAGAGTTTCAAGAATTATGTTAAATATAAATGATGAAAAGTGGCATCCCTCTCGTTACAGCTTTTAGAGGGAATGCTTTCATCAATATTTAGAATGATGTTGGCTTAGGGCTTAGCATAGATAGCTTTTACAATGTTGAGATATGTTCCCACTATCCCTAGTTTTTCTAGTATTTTGAACATGAAGGGTACTGTATATAGCTGAATGCTTTTTCTACATCTATTGAGATGATTATATGTTTTTATTTTTAAGACTATTGATGTGATGAATTGCATTTATTGATTTTAGTATGTTGAACCAAACTTGCCTCCCTGAGATGAACCCTATTTGATCATGGTGCACTAGATTTTTAAATGTTTTAGTATTCGATTTGCCAGAATTTTATTGAATTTTTGCATCTAATTTTATTAGAGTTATTGGTTTGAAATTTTCTTTCTTTAATGTGTCTTTGTCTGGTTTTGGAATTATGATGATATTAGCCTTATAGAATGAGTTTTGAAGTGTTCCCTCTTTTTCTATTTCCTGAAATAATTTGAGGAGTATTCATATTAGTTCTTCTTTGTAGGTCTTGTAGAACTTAGCTGTGTGTCCATCTGGTCCTGGGCTTTTCTTGCTTGGTAGACCTCTGATGATATCTTGTATTTTATTGCTTACATTCAGTCTGTTTAACTTGTGTATATTATCCTGATTCAGTTTTGGAAAATCACATGACTCTAGAAATTTCTTGATGACTTTGATATTTTCTATTTTATTGGAGTATACATTTTCAAAGTAATTTCTAATTATGTTCTGTATTTCTGTAGTGTCCATCATGATATTTCCTTTTTCATCATTAATGTTAGCAATTTGAATTTTCTCTTTCTCTTCATCAACATTGCTAAGGGTTGGTTTATCAATGTTATTTATTTTCTCAAAGAACCAACTTTTTGATTTGTCAATTTTTAAAATTGTTTCTTTTGTTTCAACTTCATTGTTTTCAGCTCTAATTATAATTATTTCCTGTTCTCTACTGCTTTTGGTGTTGATGTTTTCTACTTTTTCTTGGGCTTTGAGATGTAATGTTAGGTCATTTATTTGTTGACTTTTTCTTTTAAGGAATAAACTTTATGCAATGAACTTTCCTCTCAGTATTGCCTTCATAGTGTTCCAGAGATTTTAATATGTTGTATCAGTGTAAATTCACCTCTAATAATTTTTAGTCTCCCCTTTGATGTCTTTTTCAACCCATTGTTCATTCAATAGCAAATTATTTAGTATCCAGGTGTTGCAGTAGCTTCTATTTTGTATTTTATAATTGATTTCTAATTTCATTCCATTATGATCTGATAGAATGCAGGGTAGTATCTCTCATTTTTTGTATTTGATTGAGAGTTGCTTTGTAGCATAATATATGAGCTATTTTAGAGAACGGTTCATGTGCTGCTGAGAAGAAAATATATTCACTTGTTGATGGATGAAATATCCTATATATGTCTGTTAAGTCTAAGTTACTGAATGTATTATTGAATTCTATAGTTTCTTAGCTTAGCTTTTGTTTGGAAGATCTATCCAGTGGAGAAAAAGGTGTGTTAAAGTCACCCAGAATTATTGTGTTGTGATCTATTTGATTCTTGAACTTGAAAAATGTTTGTTTGATGAACACACATGCTCCATTGTTTGGGGCATATATTTTTTATTGTTATGTCTTGTTGATGTATGGTTCCCTTAAGCAGTATGAAATGTCCTTCTTTATCCTTTTTGATTAAGTTTGGATTGAAGTCTACTTTATTTGATATGAGGAGGAACCCCTGCTTGTTTTCTCAATCCATATGAGTGGTATAATTTTTCCCAAACTTTCACCTTCAATCTTTCCTGTGAGATAAGTCTCTTGAAAGCAGTATATTGTTGGGTCTTTTTTTTGTAATCCAATTTCACTGTCTATGTCTTTTGATTGGTGGGTTTAGGCCATTTTAACATTTAGGGTTATTATTGAGACATGATTTTTATTCCCAGCTATTTTTGTCTACTTTTGGTATTTAAGCTGACTTGCTTTCTACTTTGATTGGTTTTTCCTTTAGTATAATACCTCCTTTGCTGATTGTCATTATTGTTTTTTACTTTCTCCTCATGGAATATTTAGCTGAGTATGTTGTCTTTCTAGTTGTAATTTTTTAAAAACTTTTGTCTATATTCAAATCTAATGCTTAATTTTTCTGGATATAAGATTCTTGTTTGGCATCCATTTTCTTTCATAGCTTAATATGTTTTTTCCAGGATCTTCTAGCTTTTGGGGTCTGGGTTGAAATATCTGCTGAGTTCCTAATTGGGTTTCCCCTGTATGTAATCTGATTCCTTTCTCTTGTGGCTTTTAAAGTTCTCTCTTTATTCTGTATGCTAAGCATTTGCAATATAATATGCCTTGGTATAGATCTGTTGTGATTTTTCACATTTGGCATCCTATAAGCCTCTTGTATTTGATTTTCCAATTCATTCTTCATGTTTAGAAAATTGTTATCATTTCATTAAATAGATTGTTCATTGTTTTGTAACTCTATTAACTCTAGCCCTCCTCTTTCCCAATAATTCTTAAATTTGATCTTTTTTATGTTATCCCATAATTCTTGAATGTTCTGTTTTTGACTACTTATGATTTTCACTGTGTGGTCAACTTTGCTTTCAAGATTATATATTTTGTCTTCCTTGTCTGAGGTTCTGTCTTCCAAGTCATCTAATCTGTGGGTGGTATTTTCTATTGAGTTGTCAATTTGGTTTATTGTTTCTTTCATTTCAAGGATTTCTTTTTTTTTCAGAACCTTTATTTCCTTATTGAAGTAATCTTTTGCATATTTGTAAATTACATACAAACTAAACCATGAAACCAATAACATTCACTTTTAATTTAATTTGATGAGTGTTTTTTTTCCCTGAACCTAAATTGCCTACAATGGACTTAGAAATGGGCTTATGGTTTCCTCTTGTCAGACTGTTATACAACTTTCCTGAGGATGGCCTGTCACCTGAGTAACTGTCACAGTGAAATACCCACTACATGTGGATAAAATTGTTGATGTTAAAGCCTGAGGTGGCCACATGGGCTTACATGGCCCTGTGTGTTACTCTGCTTCTCTGTCTCCCGCTCTCCTAATCTGTAAAATAAGGATAAAATGCTAGCACTTGCCTTTGAGGGTTGGAGTAAGAATTAGAGGATGTGACACATTTACAGAAATTAGTGAGGTGTTTTAGAAGGATGCCCTGCACATAGCATGATGTAGCATAAGTGTCCTTCCAGTTTTAGTTATGAGTTTAAATGTTCCTTTCTAATTATGACTTTATTTGAAATCTGTGATGAATTATTTTGATGAATCAATTAATGCAAAAGTGGTTCCCAAATCTAATGGCAAAGCATAAAAATAGCATCTAATGAAAAATGTCATCATTGAATCTTTTCTGCTGTGCTCACTTCCAATGAACTGCTGCAGGTGTGGACCTGAGCTGCTTACCTTGCAGCCTGAGCCAGGGGCTCTTTCCTGCTGTGCAGGTGTTGAGTAGGCTTGCTCATGCTCCACAGTACTGGGTGATGACTCAGTTCTCCCACCTCATCTCTCTGCTTGGAGGACTATGACATCTCTGTGAGATCTTCTGCAAAGGAATTTGGACTACACCTCTCACAAACACAAAAACAAGGGAAGAGCAAGTGCCTTAATCTGTTGGGGGCTATTATAGCCAAATCACATGGACCCTGTGACTTAGTGGCAACAGAAATGTGTTTCCCATAGTTCTGGGGGGCTGGGAGCCTATAAGATCAAGCTGCTAGCATCTGGTGAATTTAGCATCAGGTCAAGGCTCTCTTCCTGGTCCACACATGGGGCCTCTCCCTGTGTCCTTACATGATGGAGGATGCAAACTGTCTCTCTGGGTCTCCAAGAAAAAAGCATGTTATGGTTTGGACCTGAAGTGTTCCCCCAAATCTCCTATTACTGCAGAAATATTCAGTGGTAAATTGTTCAGATAATGAAAACTGTATCTTAATCAGTCCATTCTACTTTGAGTGGACTGACTTGGTGGTAACTGTAGGCAGGTAGGGCATGACTGGAGTAGGAGGGTCACTGGGGAATGTTCTGGAAGGGTACATCTTCCCCTCTCTCTTTTGCTTTGATTCCTGTCTCTGCCATGATCTGAGCAGCTCTCCTCTGGGACATTCTCCTGTTATGTTCTGCCTCATTTTGGGCCCAGAGCTATGGAGTCAACCATCTATGGATTGAGACCTCTGAAACCATGAACCCAAATAAACTGTCACTCTAAGTATTTTTTTTGGTGGGGTGGTTTGAACTCAGGGGCACATGACCACTGAGCCACATCCCCAGCCTTATTATATATTTTATTAAGAGACAGAGTCTTACTGAGTTTCTTAGTGCTTTGCTTTTGCTGAGGCTGGCTTTGAATTCGCAATCCTCCTGCCTCAGCATCCCGAGCTGTTGGGATTAAAGGAAAGCACCACTGCACCCGGCCTTTAAGTTGTTTTGCTGTTTTTTTTTTTTTTTGTCATAGCAATCCAAAACCTAAGTAAAATAAAGATCCTAATTCTGTCCTGAGAATTTTTCCCTCATGACCTAAGCATCTTTGGAAGGCCCTACCTCCTAATACCACCACCTTGGTGTTAGGATCTCAGCATATGAGTTTTGGGGGAACATAAACTTCTATAGCACATGGCCTAAGAAATCATAGTCCTACATGATTGCCATGATCCAGATGATGACAATATTACATTAAGGAAAATATGAACAGAATTCTTGTTAAGCCTGGGAGCTGTTGAGATATATTATTTCAGGAATTTGGAAAGGTCATTGTTTTAGATAACTCCTTAAGGCCTTTAAAATATTACCTAGGAACCATTCAACATGCCAGGCATCATGACAAGCCCTTTGTAAATGACATCTTGATTAATCCTTAGAACCTTCCTATGGTGGAGACATGTTTATGATAAGAAGTCAGAAGTTTAGGGATTGACTTGCTGAGCGTTTTTGAAGCAAATGAAAAAAGTATGAAGAAGTAAATGAAATGAAGCAGATTCTCTGAGCTATTGGCCTGCAAGACCCTGCTCCCACCCATTATTCTCCTGTTTCCTTGGGAAGGACTAGAGAGAAAAATCACACTCAGTGGAACCTGAAAGGTCCTGGTCTCAGACATTGCAGCAAACCGGTTGCAGCCTGCCATATTCCACATTTACCTAAATAGGTAAGTTATGGAGTGATCGCACAGCGTGGGCAGATAAAAGCCACACTCTCAAATCTGAGCTAAGACAAACTGGGGGTGAGGAGAGGCTGTTTTCTTAATGCAGTTATGAGCACCTCTTCTATCATTCCAGGTTTGAAGAGCCTCACAATTAGAAATACGCACAGAGAAATGATACCCAGCTCCAGTTACATGAGGCTTGGGCCTTATTATCATTTCTTAGAATACTTGAAACAATCCAATGAGGATTTTTAGTGAATATTGACTGGGAATGTCTAGAAAAATGGACACTGCCATAATAACTACTGTTAATAAATGCTGTGCTGAATCAGTTGTAAATCTATGAAAGGCAAGTTTAAAAAAGTTAAAAGTCATTTTCAACAATATTTTTTTTCTGTTATGGAAAAGAAAGTCATTGTTCTGAATGTTCTATAGACTGACCCTGACCCTGATATTATAACTGAAATATTGGATTTCTTTACTCCTTTGCCTAAAACTGTTCTAACCAACAATCTTAGTTGACTTCTTCTGTCCACCTTGTAGCAATAGCCTATGAACATTGAGAAAGAAGTACAAGGATTGTTATGGTGGTCTTTTAAGATTCGGATGCTGAGAAATTCCTTTTGCTTTGTCCTTCTCTCCCCCAGATCTCTCTTTTGGTTTTGCTTTCTTGTTAAGAAGAATATCTTGTCACTGTAATGTTCTGACTGGCTGAAAAGGAACCACCAGACATGTAGAAATTGCCATAGTTTAGACAAGAGATTGGCAATTTTCCCCAATCTGCTATCTTTCATTTGGGTAATAACAAGAGGAAAGACTGAGGGAGATGATTTTATTTTACTTGGAAAAAAAGTTTGAATGTAGGAAAAAAAAAACCCAAACAGTTCCCACAGATAAAACACTCATGGTGAAATATGTCTCCAGTCTCCAAAAGAATAATTTTATCTGCTGCAAGAGAAATATGTAGGACTATGATGCTGTAACTGTGGGGACTGTAAAACTATGCTGTGTTAGGATTTCATTTCTAAAGATCTAAAGAAAATCCTACGATGGAAAAAATTAAGAAAGTAATCAAAAAAGACCCTGTACCTCCATCTGAAAACTGTTGCCTTCCTTAGGGAATTGTCATATCTTCTTGATAAATCCTAGACTCTTCCTTCAAATCAGGAAGAATGAGGCTCTCCTTTTTCTTTCCTGATTTCAGTTAACCCTGTAACCTACAGAGAAGGGCACATGTGAGAAAACTGCCCAATCCCACCCACATTGAACACAGAAGAATGTCATCATTACAACATCAGAGATAAAACACTGGTATTTTAAAAAATAATGTGCAAATGTGAGGCTGCAAGAATGGAAGCGTGGTTTAAAATGAGAAAATATAATAGAGTATACTCTTTTAAAAGATTGAAAGAGGAAAAGTCATTTGATTGTCTTTATATATTAAAATATGAGAATATGTAACATATATACCAGGCCAATCATTTATTTTTAAATTTTTATTTGTTTTAATTAGTTATGCATGACAGTAGAATGCATTTATAATTTCTTACTTTTCTGAGTGTACATGTTGCAGAATCATATTGGTCATGTAGTCACATATATACATACAGTAATGATGTCTGTTTCATTGTATTCTCCTTCTTATCCCCATATTCCCCTATCTTACCCTCCATTCACTTCCCTCTACTTAATCTAAGGTAACGCTATTGTTCTCTAGTGCCTCCCACCTTATTGTGAATTTATTTCCACATATTAGAGAAAATATTTGGCATTTTTGAGGGGATTGGCTTATTTTGCTTAGCATGATATTCTCCAACTTCACCCTTTTACTAGTAAATACCATAATTTCATTTTTATTTAAAGCTGAGTAATATTTCATTGAATATATAAACCACATTTTCCTTATCCATTCATCTATTGAAGGATACCTAGTTTGGTTCCATAGTTTAGCTATTGTGAGTTGAACTGCTATAAACATTGATGTGGCTGCATTAATGTAATATGCTGATTTTAAGTCCTTTGGGTATAAATAAAGGAAAGAAAACTTCATACCAATATCATGATAAACATAGATGCAATAATTCTTCATAAAATTCAGGCAAATCACATAAAAAACATTTAAAAGATAGTGCACCACGATCAAGTGGGATTCATCCCAGGGATGCAGGGTTTGTTCAACATACAGAAATCAATAAATGTAATTCATCATATAAAGAGATTTAAAAACAAGAATCATATGATAATCTCAATAGATGCAGAAAAAGCATTTGACACAATACAGCACACCTTTATGTTCAAAACACTAGAAAAACTAGGGATAGTAGGAACATACCTCAATATTGGAAAAGCTATATATGCTCAACCCAAGGCCAGCATCATTCTAAATGGAAAAAAAAATTGAAAGCATTCTTGCTAACGACTGGAACAAGACAAGGATGTCCTCTTTTACCACTTCTATTCAACATCATCCTTGAAACTCTAGGAATTGGACAAAAAAAAAAGGAAATTAAACACATACAAATAGGTAAAGATGAATTCAAACTAATACTATTTGCTAATGACATGATTATATATCATCACAGCTTTCTGACAGCTGAGAAAGGTCTCCTTCATACTGCTAAATTAGATCCTGTATTAAATGCACAATCTTGACTTGAGACAGTTTTATTACGCTACCCAAAATGCCAGCAGTAAGCTTATAATTAAGCAGTAATATTAAGAGACAGTGAGCTTGGGCATGTATTCCAATAATGTGCAATGATTTGAAAAGAGCCAAATGTTGAGTGACAGGATTTTCCATTTATTAGTGTTTGGAGTGATAGTTCATCCTCGCAAGCTCCTACAGGTGCATTTCTATTCTCCATAACTTTTTCTAGCATCACCAGAATTCAGCCCAAAATAAATATTGGGTTTGTTCAGCTAATTTGTTTTTCAATGTTAGAAATTTTTTAAAGTACCTCTGAAAAATAATAGCCCTGAGAACATTAAAGCTTGCTATTATTGAGCTAGGAAGTCCAGGGAGTAGAGATTAGACCACAGTCAGACACAATTCAACAAGCACTTCTTAAAGAGTTATCCTAGTACTTCTTAGAGAGTTATCCTGAGCTCACACTTCACCTTCTGGCAAACTCCTATTCATCCTCCAAAGAAGTTCAGGGTTCTTTTCCAGGAAGCCCTCCCTTCAGCTCAGAGTGGAACAGGCATGGGCTTGCCTCTGGTGCCAGCCCAAAGCACCCTGAGCACATCTGGATCACTGCATTTAACCCATTTTGTTGTCACATTTTTAAGATTTAGTGTTACTCATTTTACCCGAGGTACCAAGCATTCAGCTTAGAACATGGTGGGTGCTCTCGGAGATTCTGCCACAGTGCAGTGTGTGAATGGTCTTCATGAATTTTAATGTAACTAGAAGAGAAAACAAGCTGGGGTAAATAATGGGAGAAACTCCAGCCACAGAGGAAAGGAGGGGCAGGGAACAGGGGGCCAGGGTGTGAAGAGCTGCTGGGTATCTACAGGGCAGAGGGGATACAAGGAGAGTAGGCGGGGCAGCACAACAGAGAGCAGGGGGCTTTGCCAAAATGAACAGTGCAAGGCCCAGAGAGCAAGATTTTCTTATTTCTAAACTAGGCCCACCTTCCAACTTGGCAGGATTGGGCGGTCCCTAGTTTGAAGCCTCTGAGGAGTTTCAGTACCCAGTCCTGGTTTCCAAGTATAACCTTTTCCCCTCTTACCTGCTGACAACAAAGGAACCGATAACTCATAACCCTGTAAGCCAGAGAGAAGGCCTTCTTCTTTGGAATTAAGAAAAAGAGTAAGGACTTCTAGAAAAATAGTTTAGCAAAGATAAACTAAAGCAGCAAACTTACCATCCAGTTTTAAAAGTCTGGAGAAGTAGGCAGAACATGTGGAATTGTGGTTTATAGAAGTTGAACAGGTAGCCCTGGACTGAGAAGGGAAACAAGGAGAGCCCTCTGGTTGCATCTGCTCACTGCAGGGAGCAGATTCCAGACCCCAGAATAGGGAGAGGGAACCCAAGCAGAGTCTGATGGTCTCACAGAAATGAACAAGGAGAAACTCAAGTGTGTGGAGCCCAAGGCAGCTAGGATGTGGGTATCACCCTCTCAGGATCAAAGGAGCTGCACAGAAAGGCAGCTCCAGAAATCTGCAAGGAGACAGCTTCAGAAATCTGCAGGAGGGTCACCTCCGGTCTCAGGAACTCTGATATGCCTGTATTACTAGACACTATCGGCCACTTCCCAACGATGAAGAAGAGCCACTCAGGCGAAAAAGGGACCATCCCCACAGGTGACACAGGACAAAGCAGAATGTGTGTTCCCAGAAACCAGAGAGAAAAGACTCCATGAACAAGGAGTAGGTGTTGGGAAGAATCTTCAAATGTATATCCCATTAGTAGTGAAACCAAATTAGCACTAGACCAATGGACGCTCTGATCCTGACTTAACAGAGCCTAAAAGCAAGTCTCAGAAGGAGTCAACTGATTACAAGTAACTTAACAGCATTCCATAATAAAATCCAATGCTATTTAAAGGAATATAATCAAATCAATTCCAGCAACATAAAATTCACAATGTCCAGCATCCAAAAAATAATTATAAGGCAAGAAAGAAAGCAAAAAAAAAAAAATAATGCCCCAGAAGATTAAAAATACCAATCAATATAAGTAGAATCAGAAGTGAGAGATAATGAAACAAGTAACAAATGGAGTGAAAGCAGCTATTATAAATATGTTCCATACGTAAAGGAAGGTGTGACCTCAGTGCACGTGCAATGATTTGAAAAGAGCCAAATGTTGAGTGACAGGATTTTCCATTTATTAGTGTTTGGAGTGATAGTTCATCCTCGCAAGCTCCTACAGGTGCATTTCTATTCTCCGTAACTTTTTCTAGCATCACCAGAATTCAGCCCAAAATAAATATTGGGTTTGTTCAGCTAATTTGTTTTTCAATGTCAGGAATTTTTTAAAGTACCTCTGAAAAATAATAGTCCTGAGAACATTAAAGCTTGTTATTATTGTATGTTTTTACAAATACAATACATAATACAAATTATAATATCTGAAACTAAATGTACATTTAGTGGAATTCAGGGTCCAAAGAATGCAGATATGAGCACAGAACAACAGAAACATCTCAAAGTCAGTGGCTGAAACTGGGTAGCTGGAAACAACAAACATCTCAAGTTCTAGAGGTTGAAAGTCTAAGATTACAGTATTAGGAGAGTCTGCTTCTTGGTGAGGAACCTCAACATGAGAATTTGGAAGGGGAAAACAATATTTGATTAATTGCAAAAAGGAATTTCTTCAACTTTATAAAAGACAACTGTGAAACACTTATAAACAGCATCAGAATGTAATGTTGAAAGACTAAATATTTATTCTTAGTAACAGGAAAAAGAAAGGAATTCTCTCAGTATTCCTAGCCAAGGTCACACTAAAGGTTCTTTTCATCTTGATATAATCAAAAAAAAAAAAAAAAAGAAAGAAAGAAAGAAAGAAATGTGTGTGGGTTTTAAAGGAAGAAGTAAAACAGTATTGACTCAGAACACGGTACGAATCCTAAGGAATCTCCAAATAATAGCTGATAGAACTAACATTTGAATTTAGAAACTAAATGGTTTCAGGAGTCAAGGTCATTATACAAAAAACCATTTATATTTAAGTGCATTAGTGCTGAATGATTGAAAATTTAAAATTTTAAAGTTAAAATAGCATTAAAAATATGAAAAATTGGTAATAAATTTAGAAAATATGAATAATATCTATACACTAAAATGTTGTGAGAGAAATTAAAGTGAGCATAAATAAATGAAGAATATACCATGCTCATGGATAGGAAGGCTAGCTATTTTAAGATGTCAATTATTTACATATTCACCTACACATTCAATGCATTCTAATCACATCTATAGCATGGATTTTAATTTAAAAAAGAACAAACTGATTCTAAAATACATCTAGAGACTGGGGATGTAGCTCAGTGGTAGAGTGTTTGCCTTACATAATTAGGCACTGAGTTCAAATGTCAATGCTGAAAAAAGGAGCAACTAGAATTCTCATACAGTTTTAGTGAAACAGCAAAATATTAGTCCCCTTGGTAAACAAGCTTGACAATTTCTCATAAAGATATTTTCCATATGATCCAGTGATCTCTAGGTAATCCTAAGGTAAAGGAAAACATAATCACATAGAGAAGTGCACCCAAATGTTTATGGCAGCTTTATTCATAATAACTACAAATTGAAGCAACTCAAATGTACATCAACCAGTGGAGGGATAAACAAATTGCACACTATCCATTCAACAGAATAATTACTCAGAAATTTGAAGAAATAATGATTCATACACCCACCAATGCACATTGAGTTTCAAAAACATCATGCTAAGATGAAAGCAGCCCTTACAAAGGACTTCACACTGTATGATCTCATTTGTAAGGAATTCTGGAAAAGGCAAACTATAATGATGGAAATCACATCAGAGATTTCCTTGAGTTGCGAATAAAATACTTTCAATGGGGTAAAGGGTGATGTGGGTGACAGAATTGTTACATATGGTGAGGACCTCACAGCTCAGAGCATTTGCAATCTCACTACTCACTATTAACAATTTTAATGTGTCTCCTTTCAATCTTGTTTTTTTCTTAAATTTCCTGGAACTCATCCCAAAGAAATAATCAGAATGTCTCCAAATATTAAGAAGCAAAGGAATTAATTTTAAAAACTGGAAACAATCAAAATATCAATCCAGAGCCAGACAAATGATGGTACATCCCTTTAAGGAAATATTATGGATGTAGCAAATAAAAGTCATATTTTCATGCATGGAATTATTCATGACAACATAAAATTCACGAGCAGCAGAGAATACTTCATATTCATATAATCTTAACTTTGTATAAACAATGTATGTATGAATATATGCATAGAGTTATGTGATTTCCCTGTTCTGTCACAGGGCAATGGTGCCCCACCAATGTAAAAATGCCAAAGAACTTCCCAGAACTGACATTTGAAAGGAAGTCACCATCTGAAACAAGGTCATGCAAGGTTAGCTTGATAACCCAGCTCTTCCAGGAAGTGGGGAGCCTTGCTTCTCAATAGACTGGTTGTCAGAACTTCATGAAGAGCCACACCCACAGTATCCCCTGGCCCCAGACTTTTATGCACTGCACCAAACTTGACAACAAGCAAAGACTATACAAAATGCAAATATTCCACAATAAACTTGAAGGCAGGTTTTAGAAGTTTGAGGTACTTCAAAACACAAGTGATTTTCCTGCTCAGAGGCAGTGCGTTTGCATAAAGGAGCATGATTTATAGCCCTTTGAGCAAGTCACTTCATCTGAATTCAGCCTCCTCTTCTACAAAATAGGGAGCAATGCACTCTCTATCCTCCCTGCCTCACAGGGTTATGGCAAAAATCAAATGAGGCAGCATATGTAAAATGAATTTTCAATTTACAAGTCACAAGTTCAAAGTGAGGTAGCTTCTTCATTCCATGTCTCTGGGATCACAAACAATTAGCAGCAACTTGATGGCTTTCAGGCCCCTGTCTCAAAACATGACCCTTCCCTGGTATGGCACATAGAAAACCACTGTTCTGGAAGCTGTTCAGGTAAGTCTAGTTTCATCAGCTATGAGCACACATGATGCACTAATTTCATGGAGGCCAAGATGTATCCATTGTGGAATAAGGGCTGTTAAGACCTCCACCCAGGGTGGTTGTGGGGAATAAACAAAGCAGAATATGTTGCATCCTTCACAGAGGCCACTGCACACAGTAGGCACCTCATGCAGGCTACTTTCCCTGCCTTGTTTTAGGGTTTCACAAATTTTTCTACTTAATGACACTCAGTGACAGTCCTTGACACATGGAGGAATGAGCGTAAAACTAGGGTGGGTAAAGAGGGTGGCACATACCCCGAAATGTCAAAAAGTAATCTATGAGTTAGGAAAGAGAAGAGCTTCCAAAAAGTAAATGAGACACATCTAATCGTGAAGTGTGTCATGATTCTGTTTATTCCAAACTTCTGTTTTATCAATAGAAATGAAGAAAACAAGATAAGGGAAAAGACCAATAGAAACTTCCTGCGGTTATGGGCTGTCTAAGGCTTACTAGTGTCTTCAGTTCAAAGCATTCTTTTGAAAATTCAAAGCATGTCCCCTGGCAGGGGAGGGTGGTATTCAGAACCAAGGACAGGGGAACCTTTCAGTCCAGTACACCAAGGTCAGTGCCAACAGGACCTTGGAGAGGAGGGAATGATGCTCCACCCGCCTTCCTCATGCCAACACTAGGCACCAAAACACTTCCCAATGCCTTCCCATCATGGAGGTGGGTGAGATAGGTAATGTAGACATCTCACTGAACAAGGGGAGAAAAATAAGTCCTGGGGAAAGACAGAGAGCTAGCAAAATAATGGTACAGTAAACTAAAACCAGGCCCAGACCTTGGTATTTATAGGGTTACAAGGGCAACACTCTGAGCTCAGAGTCTGATAGTACACTTGATTATATATGAAATATATGCATTTTTCCATATATTTTAGAGATTTTATTTTTAAAGATAAATAATGCTGATGAACATTATTTTAGTTCTTTTTAGTTACACAAATTATTAAGACTTATCTTGACATAATTATAAAAGCATGATAATTTCTACTAATTCAGTCCTTCTTACTTCCCTTTTCCTTGAGGTCCTTCCACAGATGAATGGATAAAGAAAATGTGGCATATATACACAATGGAGTATTACTCAGCCATAAAGAAGATTGAAATTATGGTATTTGCCAGTAAATGAATGGAAGTACAGACTATCATGTTCAGTGAAATAAGGCAGACCCAGAAAGTCAAAGGTACAATGTTTTCTCTGATTTGCAGAAGCTAATTCAAAATAAGGAGGAACAAAAGGAGAGACAAGTGTGGGGGGGAGGGGGATTTCATCAAAACATAAGAAAGATCAGCGAAGTAGAGGAAGGGGATTGAGTGGCAGTGGGGAGGGATAGGGTAAGGGAAGAACAGTGGAATTAATCTCACCTGACTTTCCTATGTATATGTACAAATATACCACAGGGAATCTCATCATCAGGTATATCCACAAGGCACTAATTTTAAAAATCTTATAAGTAAACAGAAAAATCAATAGAGTAGAGGGAATGGGCCTGGGGAGGGAGGAGGGGAGATGAGCATTATTTTTAATGATTACTATTTAAAGTGCCTTCCTCCAAATTGGCCAGAATAAATATTGCAAAGAAAACAGCCTAATATCGATATTCTTAAGGTGGTTTGCATGGCAAAACAGAAGAAAATGAAATCCTTCCACAGGAGTGCCAATCCATGAACCCTCTTGCTGGACTTTCCAGAACTTGCATCTAAATGCCTCCTCCCACTTTCCTGCAGAGTTCTCTGAGGGCAGGAGGAGGCACAGGAAGCACTTCTCTGAGGCTCCTACCCAAGCACCCCGAGGCTTCCGTGAACGGGAACCCTGACCTTCTGACACCGAGGAGCAGCGTCAGGTTCCCCTGGTCCTCAGAAAACTAGGGCTAATCCTTCTGTGCAAAAGATTTTGTTCAACAAGGGCACAAATCAAGGTGAAGTTCTCCGCCTTTCCTGGAAGCAGAGATAACTACAAATAGAATGCAGTAATAATAGGCAGGTGGGACCATTGTGTTCTTTTAAAAATTGGGAACAGCAGGAAGTCAATAGCTCCTAGGTAAATGTGACAAGAACAGGCAATAGAATCTAAATCCATCCAACTGCCACACTCAGGAACATCCTGACAAAACTAGTTCTTTTTTTTTTTTTAATAAAGGAATACATTTTTCCACCATCTCGTCTCCGCTCCTGGCTTCCTCCTCTGCACACTTCCAGAAGCTTCCTCATTGATTGCCACTGATTTGGATTTTAGTGATTCCAAAGGCTGCAGCAGGCCCCACCCACGAGGGCCATTCTAAAGCGATGTGTTTCAGCAAGATGTGGTGTTCATGTAGATAGAGAGTTCTTAATAGAATCTGGGAAGATGTTCTTTGGCAGAAAATGATTTCATAGACATTTTTCATTATGATAGATGTGGTATTACAGCCGTTATAAAAAATTTCAAGCTGTGTTGCGGCTTTGTCACCAATACTATAAATCACTCACTTTTATATTAAAGTCTGTGGAAAGCAACTGGAGGGAGGAAAAGACCCTCTTCTCCTATTTACAGGCTAGGTGTAATTCGGTATTATTCTTCAAGGTTCAAGGCAGCTTAGAGAATCTGTATTCAGGACTTCCACCAGGATCAGGAGATCACGTTCCATTACCGCTGAGGCGGGAAGGAAGCCTCCGTGTAGGGTGACCATTTTCTGCCACGCATTCCTACGTGAAGGGACAGAAAGGCTGTGCTTCTGGAAGATGGAGGACAGAGGAGCTGCCGCACATTTGCAAAACCAGCTAGGATGGAAACTAAGAACTAGCAAGTTATGCACACGAGCAATGGTGTACCCAGGCCACTGGGTTTCCTGGTACACAGGGAGTGTGTGTGGACCTTGCTGTTTCTCTCTGCCTCTGCAGCCACCTGAACATGTGGCTTCATCTGGGCTGAGAAGGCCCTGACTCAGGTGCTCCCAATGGAGGGAGGACCGTCTGCCTCTGGACAGACTGGAATTTGAACAATCTAAACACAATGGAAGGGCAGGAGAGGTAAGACCCTTCACAGAACTGCACTCGCCTTTTTCTCTATCAAAAGCTGATCTATTTGACTGTGATGCGTGTGCTTTTAACCCCCCTCACAAAAGGGGGACCATTTAGGGTCAGGACGATCTGCCATCCAGTTTCTCATCAGCAGAGGTGGGCTGGGGGTGAAAACTGAAGGGACGTAGCAGGGTTTTGCCTCCCAGGGAATGCCGGCAATATCTGAAGGCATCTTTTTTGTGATCAGAACTAGAGAAGGTGCCACTGGCATCCAGTGTGCAGGCCACGGAGGCTGGCAAACCTCCCACAGGGCACAGAATGGCCCAGCGACCGAACACCCTCCATGCCAACAGTGCCGAGATTGAAACCCTGGTCTAGTTACCCAGGCAGACCCCAGATAGTCTGATCTATCTATCTATCTCTCTCTCTCTCTCTCTTTCTCTCTCTCTCTCTCTCTCTCTCTCTCTCTCTCTTCCTTTAAAGAGAGTGGTCCTGAGCCAGGGTAAACTGTGATTCCAGCCTCATTTTCATCTCTTGGACATGGTTGCATTATTTACAGAGACATAAGAACTTTATGTTTCTAAACAA
This sequence comes from Ictidomys tridecemlineatus, assembly GCF_052094955.1. NCBI lineage: Eukaryota > Metazoa > Chordata > Mammalia > Rodentia > Sciuridae > Ictidomys > Ictidomys tridecemlineatus. The sequence continues at coordinate 350,026 of NW_027520983.1, forward strand.
AAGGTCCCAGAAGAATGTCGGCATTCCTCCTTTTCCTTGGTGGGACTTTGTACCCTACAGTGCAGTGGTAAGCACTTAAGAACATCCCCATCTATTGGAAGGATGTGCCTTCTGCTCCCTGGGATGCTCCCTGAGAGGGAGAATCATTAGACCATGGTGCCAGGTTCAGGCTGGCCTGTCAATCAACACCCCAGAGAACGCCCCCAACCCTGTCACACACAATGACTGAAGGGACCAGCATGGGAAGGGAGTGCAGGCCAAGGAGAGGTGGTGACCACTGAAACTTTCATCTCAGCTACTTCTCACAACCTTGAAATTGGTGAGTGTTTTGTATAGTTTGTTCCAAGGAAAACATGAGGCCCAACTCTATTAGGTAACTAGGCCCGTCCTACTCCTAGTACATAGAAGAGCTGGAATTTGGACCCAGTAGATCTGACTATATCTTTTTCATCTTTTTAGGGTTCTCAAGACATGGAATCCCACATTAGAGATTCATTCCTGTGCTTAAATCACCCTTGATTGTAGGAGATGGCATGTGACAGTAGTGGCAGACTGGCCTTGCTGCTTTGAAAGGCAAATTTGGTAAGATTCAATCATGGTTATGAAATCCAAAGGGACTTGATTAATGAGCAAATCTTCATTAATTGTAGATTGTACCTGAATGAAAGCACCTGAATGTGCACATGGCAAACACTGGTGATAAGAATGCAAAGTCGAAGAGGGAAACCACTCTGCCAGCCTTCCACAGAGGTTCCATTTGGCACTGGTGTGTGTGTGTGTGTGTGTGTGTGTGTGTGTGTGTGTGTGATTTCATCCCAAACAAGGCTTCTCTGGTTTTTCTGTACTTCCTGTTCCATTTTCTGGCTAGATTTAGAAGACACCGCATGCGCCTCCCCTACGTATTTAAATCACAGTCCTACCAATGGTTTCTCATCCAGTATTTGACCCATTACACCAATCAGTGGTTCTCAACCCTGAGTGTGCATCACCTCTGACAAAATAGGTAATGCTTCTTTTTAAAAAATATACAATAATCTTCAAAGACGCCTCACATGCTCCAAAAGAGCAAAGCCTATTATTCAGACCCATCACTATGCAACCCCGGGCCGCACACGCACCCCCACCGCAGAGCTAATTGCTGCTATGTGCCCCGAGAAGCCCAGAGAAGGTCTCAGAGTCGGTCTCTCCTCTGCTCCATTTTCTGGCTTCTCAAAACAGACCTTTCCCTCTAATAGCAGTTATGTCAGGAACCAAGACAAAGGACAGATGCATTCTGGGGCACCCCGCAAGACCTGGTGCAGAGACGGGAAACTCAGCCTCACTCTACAAAGGGAGGATAACCTGAGTCCTCTGGCTCCCACTTTCCCAGCTTCTCATTTAAGTAGTTACTGATGGCCACAAGATAGTCCCATCCCACCGCAACTGCCTGGCTGGGTTTCAGCCACTCGCACGCTTGAATTTTCTGCTTTAATAACTGAAACACAGAAATCTTAGTTAAGTTCAGACCGGAGCCGTGCATAAAATGAATCATTTAATCATGAAGAAAATTCCCCAGCTGAGGTAAACAGCAGGTTTTAAACAGTTCTATCTATACACCCAAGGTTCCAGTGATATTCTCCAAGGAGACGTGTATAGAAATTATAAATATCTAAAATAATCCTGCGTCTTTGGAGCTTAGAGAGTCTCAACTCCAGTGAATGAAAGTAAAGTGCAAAAGTAAATGAGGCTTAATTGCATTAGAACACCTGCATAATTGATCATTTCAACACCAGCAAGGTCCAGTCTGAGGCTGTTGAACTGCATTGTGGGACATAAAAGGTAAGGCCTTATTAGGGCCTTATTAGGCGCCACCCGGCCCCCAGACGTTTCCTGTTGGTTTCTGGCTGGCCAGTTGCTCTGCCAGTCTGCTGGGTTTCTGTCTTCTTCATTTACCATGAACCTGTGTGTTTAACAGAGCTTCAAGGTGGGTTGAGGGTAGCTGGGAACTTCTGCTTGGTGGTAATAGAAGAGGAGGGGCCCCGAATGAGGCCTCTTGTGATAAGAACAGAGAGTCTTCCCCAAGGCAGATTTTGAATCAGGAGCCGAGAGAGCGACTGTGCTTTCTAATCCGTGCCATCTCTCAGTTAGTTTCACGCTACTTAGGATTCCCTTGGCTTTAAAAGCTGTAAGCCAGAGATCAAAACCCTTTTGTAAACTGCCTCTGAATAATGGAGCAAATGGCATCTTGAAGCTGAGGCTGGATCATTACAGTAAGAAGAAGCAATATTAAAGTTAGAAACTTTTTTTTTCAGAGAAAGGCTCATTTCCCAGAGAATCTTTACAATTTGCATCGGGCTCTTTAATAGCATCTAATTGATGGGTTTCAATTACAAAGGAACAAAACAGTAAGTGTGGCTGCCACTTGCAGGCTGGGATCATTCACATACTCTGGAAATCTTCTTATCATTAGAGGGTCCAACCTTTGGCCCATGTGAGGAATTGTACTTGTCTACCCAGATGATGATTAAAAAGAAACCCGGAATGTAATGAGAGAATTTCTGCCAGAACCAGCACACACAAAGTTGGTTTTAAATAAAGCATGAATTATTCTCAACTACAGAGACCCTATTCGGAGGACATAGAAAGCAGAGCGGATGGTACAGAGGAATTAAAAACCTCCACCTGAAGCTCCCACGTTCTCTTTGAGCCCCAACCCTTGCACTGTAAGAGGTCATCAATATTTAATTTCCTTGTTTCTCTTATTATTTCATCCCCAAATCTTGTACTCTGTTCATCTGAATAAGTGCTGTGTGTCTAGATGTCAATGAGAACTGGGAGGTGCACACTTTTAGTGACCAGTATTACTCTTGTTCAGTGAAATAAGCATTCATTGAGTGCCTGCTGTGTGCTAGGCTCTGAGATCATGAAGATCAGGAGGAACAGCTCGGTGCCATGTCTAGGAATCAACTCCCCAGCCAGATAGATAGTCAAGATCTTGCTTGTAAAATATGCATGGTAACAACACTCCCTGTGAGAGAGTGGGATAACCCAGCCAGTTATCTATGTAGAAGACTTAGAATAGTGGTTGGCAGGTACATCCAGTGCTATAAAATGTTAGCTTTTATAGCTATTATTTTTCTAGGATGCCTCAGATCAGAGGGGGTTAAAAAAAAAAAGCAAGAACAATCATTCCAACCTGGTGTGATGAACACTGTACTGATTAGCCAGAAGCTTTGAAAGTGCAGAGGATGGTCTGAATGGAGGCAAGTTGGGCTGGAATAATAAAAAACAACAACAACAACAACAAATAAAATGTTGTTAAAAGTTGTTTAAAAAGAAAAAAACTAGCCTGTCACCAACCCCGATTCTACAAATTTCCACTTCCGGTTTAAAAGTAGGGTTTTTCTCTACAGCTCCATCCTTTTCCCCAGTCTGAAGCTTAGAATCACATTTACAGTGATACAGATGTCCCTTTGGCTTCATGCACAGCTAGGTAAGAGGAAACTGATCCCCAAGGGCTAGGGTTACAGCCACTGCTGGCTCTGGGACCTTAGACAAGGTTCTTAGTCTTGTGTTGACTCGGTTTCCTCCTAGGTAAAATGGGGACCATGGCAGGGTTTGCCTCTGTGGATGACCATTAAATTTATTAATACATGTGGGACAGAACTGCGGCTGCACAACACAAACTCCAGATGAACAGTGATAAGGATTATGGCTATATATTTTAGTAAACATCTTCCCGGAATTGGAAGTGACTGTGCTGGTCACTGACAATCTGTTAGCCCTGGCAACAATCATAAGTGTGATCATTGACAAGCCAGAAGTTGCAAATATTTAAAGTTATAGAAGTTGACAATTTTGATCTATGCATATCTGTGCAACTATCACCACAGATGAGGTAACATTTCCTTTGTAAAAATCACAGCCACTCTCTTTATCTTCCTCCATCCCCAGGCAAAACACCTATCTGCTCTGTCATGGGAGATTAGTTGGCAGTTTGTTTTAATTTTATATAAATGGCATCATCGAGCACATACCCTTTCTTAATGTGGCTCCTTTTGCTCAGCATAACTATTTTGAAATTCATCTGTGTTCTACCATCTATTCCTGGTTCATTACTTGCCATCGATGAATAGTATTTCATTACGTGGGTAAAACAGACTGTTTATCTGTTTACCTGTAGTTAAAGACATTGGAGTTGTTTCCAGTTCGGAGCTATTATAAATAAAGCCACTTCAGACCCTCATGGGTAAATCTCTGTATGAACACCACCTTTCATTTCTCCTGGGAAAATGGATGAAAAAGGCTGGATCTTATAGAACATATATGTTGCACTTTTAAGAAATCCACAGACTCTTCTGGAAGCTGTCCCATCGAGCAGTCCCTGGGGGAAATGTACGAGAGCTTCAGTTTCTCTGCAGCTTCGCCAGCTTTGCTTGGTCTGTCTTTGTCATTTTATCTCTTCTGGCCAGCGTGCAGAGGTGTCTTGATGAGATCTTAATTTCCATTTCCTTACTGACCATGATGCTGAGTGTCATTTCATGTGGTTATCATTCACACATACATCTTCTTTGGTGAGACATTTTTTTTGAATATTTTGCCCAGTTTGTGGATGGGTGGCTTGATCTCTCAGTAGTGAGTTTTGAGGGTTCTTGATTTAATTGAGACAAAAAGTCTTATCAGGTATATTATTTGCAAATATTTTCTCCCAGTGTGTTGTGGTTTTTTAATCTCTTAACACTGTCTTTTAAAGAAGAGATCTTTTTAAATTTGATGAGTTTCAATTTATCATTTGGTTTTTCTTATGGCTCATGCTTTTGCTCTTGAGTCAATGAAATCTTTGCCCAACCTAAGTCCTATAGGGTTTCTCTCTTTTTTTTCCTAGAATTTTTTGTAAAGTTTTAGGTTTTACACTTAGATCTATGATCCTGTTTGAGTTAATCCTTACACATGGTGAGAGATGTGGACCAAAGTTCACTTACTTGCATTTGGATAACCAATTGCTATAGGACCATTTGTTGAAAAGGTTTTACACCTTCAGCCAAAAATCAGTCATCCATATATATGTGGGCCTTTTCTGAACTGTGCTGTGTTCCATGATGTACTTACCTATTTTGACATCAGCACCACACTGTCTCAATTGCTGTAGGTCTGTAATAAGCCTTAAAGTCAAATGATGTTTGTCTGCCAACATTGTCCTTTCCCAACGTGGTGTTGGCTATTCTGGGTCCTTTGTATTTCTCTGTGAATTTTAGAATCAACTCACTGATTTATATCAAAACACCTGCTGGGATTTGACTGAGATTGGATCAGGTAAATAGATTAATCCTGGAGAATTCACATCTTGACAAAAAAAAAGTTTCAACCCATGAAAATGGTATATTTCTACATCATTTAGACCTTCTTTAATTTCTTTAAGAAATGTGCTCTTTAATTTCTTTCAGAAATGTAGTTTTCATACCTTGGTCTTTTATTCATGTCATTTCAATTCATATGTCAGACACATTTTTGTCAGATTTGTCCCCTAAGTATTTCATATTTTTGATATTATTATAAATTATATTATTTTTAACCAAAATGTCTAATTGTAGTTTTATACAATATATAGTCTACATACACACACACACACACACACACACACACACATATATATATATAGATATATATATATGTATATATATACTTTTATACATAAAAAATATATATATATATATATAGTCAATTTGTATATGGCAAATTGATTTTTGTATATTGATCTTAAAACTGTAAACATGCTAAATTTACTTATTAGGTCTGCTTTACCTAGTTAGAGTCTATGATAAATTATCAGGCCATCTGCAAACAAACACTTGTACTTCTTCTTCTCTGAACTATATAGCTTTTTTCCTTTTTTTCTTGACTTATTCTCCCTGGCTAGAAGTTCTGAAGCAATGTTGAGTAAAAGAGTGATGGAAGCACACATCGTTTTCTTATTTCTAATCTGATACCCTTTCACCAGCAAGCGTATGTATTAGCTGTATGTTTTCTTGTAGATGTCCTTTATTAGGATGAAGCTGTTTTTTTCTATTCTGAGTTTGCTTAGAGTTTGAACCAGGAATGAATACTCAATTTTTTGAAGGTTTTTTTCTGCATCACTTGAGATGATCATATTTTGTTTTCTTTTCTTTAATATGGAAAATTGCATTGATTAGTATTTTTTATTTTGAGTTGTTGGGGATTGAATATAGGGCATCACGCATGCTAGGCAGGCATTCTACCACTGAGCTATATCACCAACCTACATTAAGTGTAAATGTTTGAACTGCTCTGCCTTCCTAAGATAGATCCCAGTCAATCATGTAGTATGAGAATGTGTGTGTGTGTGTGTGTGTGTGTGTGTGTGTGTGTGTGTGTGCGTGTGCGAATGCGCGCTTGTGTGGATATCAGTTGGACTCTACTTAGTACAATTTTATTTAGAATTTTCATATCTATTATTTGGGTCTATAATTTCATATGTTTTAAATATCTTGGCTGGGTTTTGCTTGTTGGGTTTTGCTCAGGTTGTATTCATCAAATGGGTCGGAACACAGTCCTCTCCTCAGTTTTCTAGAAGAGTTTGAACAGAATTGGTATCATTAACTCCTTAAGTGATAGATTTGACCAATAAAGCCATTTGGTCCTGAGGGAAAATTTTTAACCAGAAATTAAATTCTTTTACTAGCTATAGGTTTGCCTAGGCTATAAATATTTCTTCTTAAGTAAGTTTTGATGGTTCATGTTTTCCATGAAATTTGATAATTTTATCTACACTGTTATTTGCACAGTTGCTCATAGTAGCCCCTTATTATCATTTTAAAACCTGCATTATTTGTAATAACTATAACTGATATTGGTAATTTGTACCTTCTATCTTTATTTCCTGGTCAGTATTATGAGATGTGCATCAATTTTTTAATCTTCTCAAAGAAACACCTTTTGTTTCATTGATTTTTCTCTATTTCTTTTCTACTTCTATCTTATTGATTTCTGTTCTAATTTGTATTATTTACTTTTACTTCTCACTTTATGCTTAATTTGTTCTTAGTTTCTTAAGGGTGGAAATTGTGGTTATTAATTTGAGAACTTTCTTCTCTTCTAATATAGTCGGCACTATAAATTTCACCCTAAGTATTGTTTAATGACAATCATAAATTTAATATGTTGTGTTTTCATTTTCATTCTTTTCAAAATACAATCTAGCTTCCATTAATTTTCTTCTTTGACCTTTGGGTTGTTTAAAAGTATATTTTTGGTTTGAGGATTTTCCAGAATACTTCTTGTAATTGATTTCTAATTGCCTTCATGCTTGGGATTACTTAAATCTTTCCAAATTTACTGAGACTTGTTTTGTGGTCCCGCATATGGTCTATCTTTCTAGATGTTCAATGTATATTCTACTGTCAATCAGTGGAACATTCATAAAATTTAATTAGGTCAAGTGGGTTGTTCTAATATTTATATCCTTACTGATTTTTGTCTACTTATTCTAGTAATTATGAGGACCTATTTGATACATGCAATTATAGTATTTGTTTATGTTTTTGCAATTTTATTTGTAATTATTCCATGCACTTGAAGTTCTGTTATAAAGTAAATTATTATGTCCTCTTAGAGAACTAGCCCTTTTATTACCATGGAATTATCTTCTTTCTTTCAGGTATCATTTTTCAGCCTGGGATTTTCTTTCTTGTCATTACTGTAGCTATTCCAGCCTTCTCTTGACCACTGTTAGCATAGTACAGTAGATTCTCATCATTTATGCAGTTATGTCCTTTCAAGTCACTGTGAGCACTAAGTTAACAAATATGGAATCATTGCTCCTAAAGAAAACATAAGTGCACTTAAAATTATCATCTAAAATATTAAAAACTCATCCTGATAAATCATATTTTTTTATTTAGAAAAAAAAAGTCAAGAAGGTTTAAATGTGTTAAGGGACTTTCCTGAGGCTAACCAGCTACCAAATAACAGTGGGAATCAAATCCTACTGGCCCAAGAGCACCTTCTGTCTCTAAATGAGAGACTCTCTATTTGAAATGGATAACTTTCCTCTGTTTGAAAGTAGGTAACAGACCCCAGAACATTGCCTTAGTGGACCCCAGTTGGTAATGTTAACAAGGCAACTTAATGCTTTGCCATTTCTTTGTGTATCTACCCTGCAAAAGCACTGAAAGTACTGAGTCTACAGTTACAAATAAATCTTAGCAGGCAGGCTAATTTGTAAACACAGAACCCACAAAAAATGAATGAGGACTGTGTGTCTGTTTGTGACTTTTTATTGAGAGCACATGTTTGTATTCAGAATATAATTGGGTATTGCTATTTTATACAGTCTGACGGTCGGTGCCTTTTATTTGGGATATTTTAACCATTTCACTCAGAGTGATTATTGATATCATTATAGCTAAAACCTATCACCTTGCTGTTTGCTTTCTAGTTATCCCATCTGTTTTTGATTTCTTTTTTTCTGTTTTTTTCTGCCTTCTTTTGGATTAATTGACTAATTCATATAATTTATTTTATTTCCTTTATTGTTTTATTAGCTATAATTCTTTTGTTGTTGTTGTTATTTTAGTGGTTACTTTAGGACTTATAGTAGGCTTCCCTCTCAGTCTTCCTGAGAAGACCTTCTCATGTATGAACTTCCCAATAGTAAGCTCCATCCCTCCCCAACCAACCTTTGGGTTATTGTCATTATACATTGAGTGATGCAGTGTTGCAAAATCCTATGCTGCATTGTTGCTATTTTTGTTTAGCCAATTATCTTTTAAAATATTTAAATTGTAAAAAAAAATAATCTGATGTGATTGCTCATGAAGTTCAATTTCTGGTGGTCTTTATTCATTTGTGCACATCCACATTTCCACCTTCTACTACAGTCCTTCTGGCCAACAGATCTCCTTTTCCATCTCTGTAGTCTTCTGGGAACAGATTATCCCAGCTTTTGTATGCCTGAAAAACGTCTTCATTTTGCCTTTGCTCTTTTTTGAAAGGTGCCTTCTCTAGGTAGAGCATTCTAGATTGACAGATTCTCTCTTCAGGACTTTGATACTATTTCTGCCCTGTCTTCTCATTTGTGCCGTTCGACAAGAATCTGCTGTCATCCCTATATTTGTGCTGCTAGGCCTTATGTTCCCTTTTCTCTGACTGCTTTGAAGGGGTTTTTAACACTTGTTTTCAGCGACTGGATCATGATGCATCTTGCAGTTTTCTTCATGTCTCCTGTGTTTGGGGTTGTTGGCATTCTTGGATTAGTGGATTAATGGTTTTTGTCAATATCAGCCACCACAACTTCTCATGCTTTTCTTCCACCTTTTGGAACTCCAGTTCCATGCATTTTAGGCCACCTAAAATTGTCCCACAGCTCACTTATGCTCAGTTCAGTTTTACATTCTCTTTAAAGTATTTCATTTTATATAATGTATATGTCTTCAAGGTCACTAATTTCATATAACAGTATAATTATACTTCTGGAAGTTATACTTGAGTCTTTTATATCTTTGATGCCTCTATTTAACTTTTTGAACATATACATTACAGTTATAATAGCTATTTTAATATACTTTTCTGCTAATTCTAATATCTGTCAGTTCTTGGTGAATTTTGATTCATTTGATTTCATTCTGGGTCAGTTTATTGCTTCTTTGCATGCCTAGGAAATTTTTATTGGATGCAAATACTATACATTTTGCATTGTGGAATGATATATAGTAGTTCTTTCAGATACTCTCAGCCTTTGTCTTAGGATGTAATTAGTTACCTGGAAACAGCTTAGTTCTTTTGGGTCTGGCTTCTAAGATCTGTTAGATGAGCAGAGCACTGGGCAGTCTTGGGATGCTCAGACCTCATGACTGGGCAAGACCTACAATGAAATCCACCCGAAGTCCACTGAATCCGAGAGTCTCCAGGGCCACTGTTGAGAACAAGCACTATCCCTGGCTCTATATAAATGCCAGCTGCTGTTTTCTTTCTTTTCTCCTTCCTTCCTTCCTTCCTTTCTTTCATTCCTTACCTGGCCTTGGGTAGTGTTATCACTTCATGTGTCAATCAATCATGCACCAGCTGAATGTTAACAAAGGCCCTCTGCTGTTTTCTCTGTGAAGCTGCTATGATACAGATCTAGAATTTCCCCCAAAGACCTACATGTTAAAAGCTTGGCACTATTGGGAGGTGCTGGAACTTAAAGAGGTGGAGCCTGATAGGAGCTCCTTGCCCACTGGGAGCGAGCCCTGCAAGGGGGTGGGAGGCCTTGGTCCTTCCCTTGCGTTCTTGTTTCCTGGCCAGGAGGGGAACAGCTCTGCTTAGCACATGCTCCCACCATGATATGTTGCTTCACCACTGCCCACAGCAATGGAGCCAGCCAACCATGGGCTGGAACCTCTAAAACTATGAGACAAAAGAACCTCTCTCTCTTTATAATGCAGTTACCTCAGGTGTTTTGTTACAGTGATGGAGAGCTGACTAACACAGCAACTCTACTTCCCACTCACAACTGGCCTCCTACAATTTCTACCCGCCCCCGATTTCCCTGAATATTCTTTTCCATCCCCTCAGCTACAGCAGACCGCAGGTGTCCACCTGGCTCACTCTCTTAGCCACAGTCTGTAGACTCTCTAGATAGTAAACTGAGGCAAATATAGGGTTACCTTTTTCTGTTTCCCATCTGCCAGGGGTCACTGTCCTTCATTGTCTGGTGCTCAAGTTCTTAAAATAAATTGTTATTTATATATTCTGCCTCTTTTTTCATTTGTTTCAGGCAGGGGACAAATTTTTCACCTTGATTAAAAGTGAAGGTCCCCAGCTCAACCCTTACCTGTTCTACTTTTGTTTCTAATTGGGACCCCTTACTGTGTTCCCATCCACGGAACTCTGCTTTGGCCACACTCTTTTTTAGCACCTTCCATATCTCGGGACTGACTGCTTTGTTACTCTGATGGTCTTTGTCCTTCCTTATTCCTGGGGTCAGGAATACCTAGTTCAACTGCTGGCTGCTGCACTCACTGTGTTAGTTCATTTCCCCATTGAAGTAGCAAAGCTTACCGTGTGGAATGGCCACGGAGATCGGATGCCATCAGAGGCTGGTTGGTGGCGAGGCGTCCTTAAGAGGTGGAGTCATCTCTATCCCTGACTTCTTGCTCTGACTTATTCTCTCTCTTCTTCTTTCCTGCCTCCACTTTCCTTACTCCAGATGTATTCAATCCTAATGTTTCTTGACTGTGAGCTGCAGTGACAAATTACTCTTTAAAAATTAAGTCTTGGTCCGCATGATGCTGAGTCATTCCATCAAGGGCCTGTAGAGAGGGAATGAGTCCCAGCCTTGAAATACCAGGGTGTGTGGGTGGTTTCTGCAGGAATCGCTGATGAGCACCTGTTAATATTTTACATTTTCTCAAAGATGCTTCAGCCACTTACTTTTCAGGAGTCTTAAAGTCTTCCTACAATTAAAAAAAAAAAAAAAGACCAAATCAACCTGGCCCCCATGTGAGGCCCCAGCTGAGCAGAGAAAGCAAGTGAGCCTCGGATCCAGATGACTTTGCAGCATGGAGGCTGTTGGTAGGTCCTCAGAGCTATTTGCAAAGCACTTTCACATGAACAGTGTCCCATGACCCACCCCCTATACTTCTGTGAGTCTGATTTCTTGTGTGTGTGGCTCTGTGTTCGCTGATTTATCCAAAGTGTCTTGCTCTGTCACATCATGGTATGATTGCTTTTCTCTTCAGATGAGGTCACTGTGGTAGGCATTAAGATGCCCTTAGTCATCCCCACCTTCTGGTCTCCATGCCCTTGTGTAATTCCCTCTTTTTAGGCACTGGGACACAGCAAAGGCTGCCACTGCAGGATTAGGCTACAAAAGCTTCTTTCTTGCGAGCAGACTTTTGCCTCCATGGAAGGTGCACTCACAAGGCCAGCTGTGTGCTGGCAGGCTGCTGGGGCAAGTGTACAGGCCAGCTTTGTGTTGCCATAATGAAACACCTGGGGCAACTGACTAAAGAGAAAAGGTTTGCTGTGGCTCACAGTTCTGAAGGTTCCAGTCCAAGACCAGACAGCCCCATTGCTTTCGGCCCTGATGAGAGCAGCACATCAAAGCAGGGGCTTGTGGCAGAGCAAACCACTGAGCTCACCAGTCAGGAAGCAGAGAGGGGGCAAGAAGACCTCCCCTTGGAGGTCCCACTCCAGTGACTTAAGGAACTCCACACAGCCCCATCTCTAAGGCCCACTGTGCCAAAGACACCAAGCCTTTAACACGTGAACTTTGGGGACACTACCCACACTACCACAGCAGCAGGGAGCTCAGAGCCGCCTCTGGCGGGAGCCAGGGAGAAGGTGTGAGCCGCCTGTGCATTTGGAAGCTCTCCCTTCCCAGTGGAGCACCAAGTACCGCAGTGACTGCAGCCACACTGCCTGGGCGGCACCTGTTGGAGGTAGGGACTCGCCAAGTCTGGCCTGCACTCATGACCCACAGGAGCCGCCAGAGGACAAGGCTCTGCTGCACTCCTCTCAGGACTGTGGTCACCACTAGGCTCAGGAAGGGCGGGCGTGGGGCTCTCCCTTGACGCCTCGCATCCTGTCCCCACCACCCTCCACCCTGCACTTCCCCTGGGAGGTGAACTCTGTGGGCTGCGTCAACCAGCCCCAGGGCCTCTGGTGGGGCATCAGGTGACAGGCAGAGGGCAAGGGGAAGGAGGGGTCAGCCTCTATTTTCCTGGGCCCCCACAGAGTGCAGTCTGCGGCTGGCTGGGTCCTTCCACCATCGCCACAGCTAGGGAGTGGCCTTTTCCCCATAATTCTGCTTCTCCTTGTTCCTCCCCTATGGGCGTGCCACCTGCCTATGGCCAGTGTACCCATGGTGCCACCCTTCAGCTGGGAAGTGGCAGAGCTGGGACATTAAGTTCCGGAATCTTAAAATCACTTTTGAAGACACAGAAATCACATCTCCCTCAGGGCGCACGAGCACAGGCACAGGAGGCATGCGGGAGCCCAGCTCTGCTGCTCACAGCCACACACAGCCATCGCATCTCGACTTCTTCATCAACAAAATGGGGTCAATACCAGATGCTGCTTAAAATCGCCATGAGAATTAAGCACAGGTACTTATGTCATGAGGGACATGCTGGTCCCTCACCTCTTTCAGCAGAATGCCTCACTTTGCTATACCAACCAGACCACAAATGCTGCTTTACATGGTCAACAGCCCTGTGGTGACCACAGCTGTCGCTTCACCAGGACATCAGAAGAACCCAGAGAGACGTCCCCTCACTCATTTTCCATGCAGAATGGCTGTCCCAAGTGTCACTCACCAGCACTGTGGGTAGCTACGTGGTTCAAAACAACCACAGGCTCTTCGAGTGCCCACTGCCTGGCACCTCAGTGGTATTCCAAGAGCGGAACTGGATGTGGAGTCTCATCACATCAGATTGTCTCCTCCGGAGGTCACAGGTTGCCCAGACAGGTTTTTGAAAGTACAAAGGCAGGGAAAAAAGAAGATGGGAATGTGCACATGGTGACATTCCCAGAAACATGTTTTGACTTCAGATTTTAGTTCTTAGAAAGGGCAGCGCTGTATGCCACGCTTCAGGCTGTTCCAACTATGTTTTAATGAGTCCCTGAACACTGACAGGAGGGCCACTTAGACTTGAATAACTGGGTCACTGTGGTTTCCCAAAGACCCGGGGCAGGCTATGGGGTCTGAATTGTTGGCATGAAGCACCTGGGGGCCTGATTCAAAGTCACTGGAAGGCAATAGAGGACCAGGAGCCAGAACCTGCCCAGATTAGTGGCACAACCCAGACGAGTGTGGCCGGGCCTGGTGGGCCCCACCCTTGTTGGGCTGGAGCCCAACACCACCCCCACTTCTGCCACAAGCATCCTATGGGCTCTACCTTCCTGATTACTACATCAGCCACGATCTGCTCTTCTATCATTTATGGAATTTATTTAAGTCAATTCAATATCTTACTTAAATAAAAGTATACAGATTGAAATGTTGTATCACAACCAGTGGAAACCAGCACTGCTTGCCACCAATAGAAAACAATTAAAATAAACAATGAAAACCAGCACGTCACTGGATCCTGGCCTTTGCCTGTAGAGCCATCTGAGCCCACAACTCGCTGGCTCCTTGATGAATCAGGGCTGGCAAGTGTTCAAGCACCAGAAGAGACTTTTCCTTCTATAATCAGAAACATTAAAAGATAATTGAAAAGAGAATAACTTTCTGATTGTGTTATTCAATCTTGTTTTGTGCTAAAATCACCTGGTAATGCATCTGCGGATGTCTCGTTACGTAACCCTGAGCGAGCCATTGGGATACAGCTCGCTCCTCTATCCTGCTGACACCTGGCCCTGGGCTAGAACAGCCATCAATCATGGTTGAGGAGCAGAAGCACATTAAAAGAAATAACTATTGTAATGAGTCTCTTCCAAGCCCACTCAAACCATCTCATTTGCTCTCCAGGGCACAGATGTGTCCTTTTGGAAATGTTAGTATTCACCAGACAGAGTTGCAAATAGAAACCACTCTCAGGCCAGGCACAGTATCACCTTACCTGAAATCCCAACAACTTGGGAGGCTGGGACAGGAGGACCACAAGTTTGAGGCCAGTCTCAGCAACTTAGCAAGGCCCTAAGCAATTTAGCAAGACCCTGTCTCAAAATAAAAAATAAAAAAGGGCTGGAGATGTGACTAGTGGTTAACTACCCCAGGGTCCAATCCTTGGTACCAAAAAGAAAAAAGAAAGAAAGTAACCACTCTCTGTGTGTCCAGTGACCTGCAGCCAACAGGCCAGCACCATCTCTTCCTCGTGCTCTTTCTCAAACATCAAAGTCCTCCTATGGGGCCTGAGTGTGCCTCAAATGAGCTTCTGCAGATGTGGCTGAAGGATGGATGGTTCTGGTAGAGACCACAGTACTGGACTATAAGGGTGACCATCCTACTGACCTGGCAGAATTTGGCTAAGAATATCTGGAAGTAGAAGCTACAGTAATAATGAAGAGTGTTCCCTTTGGGACTGTGGAAATGATGACATTTAATATTTTTAATTTAGTCATTAAATTCAACTATCAATTACATGATGAATCCTTATTTCTAAATTGTACCACAAATATTAATTAAATAAACAGAACATAATTTCTTTTCACATACCAGCCTGAACAGGTATCTTTGATTATTATTATTATTTTCAACCTACTCCTTTGCAGCTTCCTAATTGATCATAACTCAATTAAGGGGCCAATTTTCCCTCTGGAACCCCAATTCCACTTCCCCCAGCCCAGAATTTCAGAGATCATACACAGAAGGGTCATATTATCCAGGTTCCACCAGTAAGAGGTTCCACATCTCAGACTGTGGCTTTGGACCAGTGGCTAAGCCTGAGTTTTAGTTTCCTCTGCCTGAAATAAGAACAAGAGTGATATTGACCTTACAGGTAATGGACAGCTTGAAGGTCATATCTATCAAGGATTCCAGTGTTTGCAGAGCAGAGACTCAAAACACACAACCACTTTTACCACTGATTTCTGTAATAGTCGTGGCAAGATTCCCATGCTGTATTAGGAATGACCAAGGAAACCCTACCTTCTCCCCAGCAGGTTGGAGTTGGGACAGATGCACCTCCCTGAAGTATGACAGCATAAATAAGGCTCTGATTAACTCTGCCAAAGAGATTTCTAATTGGAGCGGAGTGCTGGTAGACAGCTCAGCTTGTCAAGGGGAAGAGCACTGCTGCCAACCTTTTCAAACAAAGTTAATTGCTTGGGCTTTAAGGTTACACAGCTGAAATCTTTCCATATATTGATCTAGGGGTGCACATTTCCCTCATAATTTCTAATTTCCTCTGGAGGAGAAAGTAGGAATTTGCCTTCATGCTTCCCATCTTCTCTGGGAAGAACTTTAATATGCAAAAGCTTTCCGTTCCCAAGTCAACTTGATGGATCAGGCAGTGTTATTTCTCAAGCTATTACTTAGTCGTTCATCTATTCAATAAATCTCGTAGAGGCTTCCAGTGGGCCCGGCACCTGTGAGACCCAGCAGGTACAATAGTGAGCTGACCCCGCAATTCAGAGAGTGGGAGAAGGATCCATGAATCATATGATTAGATAAATTTACGTAAACTTCCTACGTGAGTGTTGGACATGACCCTGGAGAACAGGGTCAGGCAGGGAGAGCTCTCCACCAGGGACTGGCAGAAGGGAGGTCCTCTGTCAATGGTGGATTTGAATATAGTCACCTTTTGTTGGAAACCCTAAACATTTGTGGTGATAAAGTCTCCTCCTACCTGAGGAGGAACACTTTCTCCAACCCTGTCTAAGACATGCCAGGGAACAGAGTCATTTGAGTGAGGCTTTCCAGAGTACATGGGCTTCAGCCGGGAGGGATAGAGCAGGCAAGGTGAGGCTGGCTGTCCTGCCCAGAGAGCCCTGTGAGCAAGCCCTCTGCACCAGGGGATGGCCTGGAGCACAAAAGCTGAGCTAGCAGGTGACATGCGTGATGAACCTGGCAAGAGAGCACCTGTCCCCCAGAAAGGGAATAACTGCAGCTTATCCACTCTCAGGAGAAGACAAGATCCCAGACTTCCATGTGAAAGACGCCTGATATTTTTAAAATATTGACAACTATTTCAAAGCATAACCAGATGTGGTGGTGCATGCCTATAATTCCAGTGACTGGGGAGGCTGAGGCCCTAAGAAACTTAGAACTTGTCTGAAAATAAAAATTAAAAAGGCTGGTGGTGTGGCTCAGCAGTAAAGCACCCCTGGATTCTCCTCAGTTTCAAATAACAATGATACTATATAATGAAACATAGGACACAACAAAGAGCACAACAAAGCTCAGCTATTGGCCAAATAGAGTGTCTGAATTCTTCATCAGAGGATCAGAAGGCAGGTGGAGGCTGCTGGAGAAGTGAGTCCTGGAAAGAAGGGCCAAGATGAGAAAGAACCATCTCACAGTACCCAATCAACCATGCTGCCCGCCCACCTGCCATGCACATACCCTCCATTTGTTAAAAGCTACCATTTTTTTTGAGAGATCACTAAACACTCTTCTTAGAAGTGGTGCCATCTTGGTTTGGACACACTGCTGGGGTGCAGCCTCTGTTGAGCAGCTCCTTCTCCTGACAGCTAGTGTGCATGCCCTGTCCTTCCTGCTTACCCACAATGATGATGCCAAGAGGAGTGAAACTTGGTTCTTGCCTGTCACCTCTTCAATACCTGAGTCAAACCCAGGGGAAACAACCACAGGATAGAAAAGAAACAGTACCATCCAAACTTGTCCTAGCTCTTGCTCTTGTGAAGTGTTACAGTGAGATATGAGGTATCCCCTAAAACTCATGTGTGAAACAGAGCCAGGATCTTCCAAATCAGGGAGTGTTATGATTTACATAGGAGGTGTCTAAAAGTTCATATAAGAGAGACTAGAAATGAGTGATTGGGTTATGACAGCCTTAACACCCAATCAATATTAATCCCCTAATAAGAATTAACTAGGTACTAACTGTAGGCAGTTGGGGTATATCTATAGGGGGTAGGTCACTGGGGTGTGCCCTGGGGGTTTATATTTTTTCAGAGGGGAGCACTCGCTCTCATGTGCTCTCTTGTGTGTTCTCTCTCTCTCTCTCTCTCTCTCTCCCTCCCTCTCCCTCTCCCTCCCTCCCTCTCTCCCTCTCTCTCTCCTGCTTCCTGGTATGATGCCTAAGCAGCTTCCCTCTACCACACTCTTCCTCCATGGTGTTCAGCCTCACCCCAAGCCTCCAGACTCCTGAAACCATGAGCACCAAGTAAAATTTTCCTCCTTAACATTGTTCTTGTCAGGTCTTTTGGTCACAGTAGCCAAAAACAAAAAACAAAAAAAAAAAAGCTGACTTAAACACGCAATGCTTCCTATATTCTAAAGATTAAGACAATGGCCAAGATTGAGGGTGAAGGGAAAAAAGCAGATTGCAGAAATACATGTGTCACTATCACACGGAAGCACAGTAAAAATAATAATTAATGATATAAACTTTTATTTAAGTAAATATATGTCACTTAAATGCTTTCATGTGCCTGGGGAAGGATCTATGAAACTTTCCAAACAGCTAGCAATCTTGTGTTTTAGATTTTTTATTGTTGCTATTTTTATTCTTTTTAAATTATGCATGTTTATGGGATACAGTGTGATAATTTGACACACATATGCAATGTAAAATAATGAGGATAATTAGCATGTCCATGTTCTTAAACACTTACCATTTATTTCTTTATGTTGGGAACCTTCAAATTCCTCCCTTATCTATCTTTATGAAATACTTTGTACTTGGAACCATGGAGGGCTAGTGCTTTTCAGTTCCATATTATTGAAAATATTACTAAAAGCATATGTTACTTGCATTTAGAGAGAATGTGCTTACAACTTACATCTGGTTGATAACAATAATAGCAGCAACCACCAGTGTTATTTACTGAGCACTTCCTCTGTGATGGACACTCAGCTGAGACCTTTACACACCAACCCACTTAGTTCTCTCAAAGCCCTGTGAGGGAGCTTCCATCATTATCCTCTCCTGTTCAGATAAGGGACTGGGCTCACGTAGATTAAGCCACCTGTGCCACATCACACTGCTAACTGGCACACCCAGGAATCAAGCCAAAGCCAATGCTCGACCATCCAGCAGCTGACACTAGATCTTTAAATATACCAGGAGGAGTGGGTGCTGCTGTGCACCAGCCAGTCACCATCATCATCGTCATAGCTACCAGGTATGATGCTTAATGCTTTACACGAGACTCTGTGTCAACAACTTGGTCACCTTCATCCTTTGATAATATAGGCAGAATTAATCTAGTATTTATGACTAAAAAATCTAGAGAAGGCAAGAACCCAACAGCATGTCAAAAAACCATCCACCAACTTAGCATGGAGTTAGCGTTACCAGAACCCACTTACTGCTTGATTGTTCTTTAAGTGCATCCAAGATGACTCCAGCATACCCTGACTTGCCATTCCCTGTACCATCTTCAAACTTCCATGGCGACCCTGTCTCCCTCCCACTGTGATTAGCATGCATCAGGTTGTGTCGAGAGAGGGCTGCAACATTTGTACGACAGAAAAATGCCCTTGCTTTTCACAAGTGAGGGAAGAAATTCAAAACTTCCCTGAACATCTGCCATCCTGATTATATGAATAAAATGTCAGTGGAAACAACTTACTGTGAGATCTATAAATACAAAAGCAGGTTCTGCAACAGTGTCAGATGGATCAAATGTATCCAATGTCAAAAGCAGAGCTCTTGGGTAGAGCTAATAATTGCACACTGTTCCCTGTTCCCTCAATTAATCCCAAGAAATGATTTTGTCTGTAACTTAAAATTCCTTACATAATATAAAGTCATGATACTTTTAAGTGGGAAAGGACATCCAGTCTAACCCAGGCCCAGGCTGCCAGTGACTTTCTCATCACCCCATGGACTGCCTGGACCACAACATGACAGGAGTCTGAAGAGGTGCTGCAGGGGTACCTTGAAAGGGGAGACCACGTGACTACCCAGGACCCTCAGAGGAGCCCACTGCTCTAGTGGCTGTGCATCTGCACATATTGCTCTGTGACTGGAACTGTAGGTAAATTAGCTGCAGGTCAGGAGAGTGTAATGGGGGTGCTGCAAGATCTGTGTATCACCTGAAGTCACATAGTTGATGATCACATAAAAAGGTTACCTGCCCAAGAATCCCGGTTAATTTTAATGCTTCACACAAAAGAAGCAGAAAACTGTGAAATAAACCAAAAAGAAAGATAAAAGGATGGATGGAGGATAGATGGATGGAATTAACAGACAGATGGATGGTACGAATGGATGGATGGATGAGTGGGTGGATAGGATGGACAGGTGGATAGACAGATGGATGGACAGATGGAATGGATAGATGGACAGAAGGAAGGATGGATGGGTGGTTAGATAGACAAATGGATAAATGAATGATGATCTGGTTATAACCAGAAGCTCAAGTGATCTTGGCTGACAAGCTGTGTCCCTATCTATTAAAATGATAACCATAACAATAATATCTGCAGTACAACAAAACACATAACTGCTAAGAACTTGGTAAAACTCTGGACATGGCTCACATA
Organism: Ictidomys tridecemlineatus; assembly: GCF_052094955.1. Lineage (NCBI taxonomy): Eukaryota > Metazoa > Chordata > Mammalia > Rodentia > Sciuridae > Ictidomys > Ictidomys tridecemlineatus. Next base: position 370,124 of record NW_027520983.1, read on the forward strand.
CATCTTAAAGCTCCTGCGTCCAGCACACCCCTCGTCCTCCACGTGGAATCACTCGCTCCTGCAGTCTCTCCCGGGAACGAGTCATTGCTCTTCCGCTTCCTCCCACTACTCTTTGCCCCAGGTTTTAGGTGTTTGTGAGGCCATCCCTGGGCTTCTCTGGCTGCTCCCACTCTGGTTTCCCTTCACCCATTATTCAGATTCTGCTTAATAAAGGAAAGCTGAGTTGATGCTCCAAGCAAGACCCATTTCCCTCCAGAGGACAAGGGCAAGAGGAGATAGAAAACCATCGTATGTTAATCGCTTTTCTCCCATCCACAGACAGATGTATGAGGATTTTCAAATCGTATTTCTGTATGTAGATTGGAAACCTTGGTATTGTTTTTTTTGATCACAGAAGCTTGTGAAAAAGCTGTCTATTTATATCCAACCAAATGCCAAGAGCTAGCATGGAAGTTCACAGCATCTTAGAACTGCATCTTGAAAACTGTGAGGAGGAAGTTACTGCAATCAAATAGGGAACCTCAGATCAGCCTCTCTGAGTCTAAGCAGGAGGAAAAAATTGTAAAGCAGGCCATGTAGTAGACACTCAATAAGTCCTTGCTGGATTCAGTGTGCAGGAGAAACATTGGTAAAAGAACCTCAGAATGCTGCTGGCTATTGGTTTTTGCCTGCTCGTGTGTTTGTATGTTTATATATTTGTTTTCACTTTTTTAAGAAAGAAGCAATTGTTGGGTTGTTTGGTGTTTGAGCTAATGGCAAAGGAGTTTAATTTCACGTTTTTGTTATGAAAGGCAATTTTGACTTCCTTTATTGAATGCGCATAAATATCCTTTCCTCCAGCGCTAACAACCAGCACACCCAGCAGTGGGTTCTCCTCTGCTGGTTTCTACTGACGGAGTTTTACGAATCGGCTCTAAATCCCTCACTCTTGGTCCTGAGCCCATGAGGTGGGAAGGCCTATTTAGAGGCAGTGGAAGAAGAACAGAAGAATAAATTATTCAGGTTGTTCATCTAATATTCAAAGTAACCAAATAGAAAAACAGTAGTCTCCTAAGCCTCGGAAACTCACTCTTCCTTGGACAACCGAGCATGGGACCTGTATTCTGTAGTCCTGGCACCCACAAAGCTCAACCTCACACCAGGCCCAAGCTCCACTATCACAAAATTTAATTTGGGAAAGAGGCAAACCCCCTCTAGATGTTAAAAATGGCATTTCTGTTTAAACTGATATGAAAGAAATCATTTTAAAAGCTCGTGGCTGCACTGCAATGCCTGCTGGGATGCCATGGAGGGTCTCCCCCACTGTTAAAATAGTATAAATAAATAAATAAAAGAGAGCAAAGAGGGAGTCCACTCAGGGCCCACAAAACACAGAGATGGAAATGACATCTATCTTGGTGGAAGATTAGAATCCAGGCATGCAAAGGCTCCACCGCCCGCGTAACTCCTTAGAACTGACTTCAGCAATGGCCCAGGATGGATGGCACCTGCTCTTGTGTTGCCCACAATTGATAAATGGGCACCCATTTTTCATTTTGAAGCATTATTTCCTTTTGCAATTTGCCAAGTGCCTCTTCACGCTCCATTTGAAGACTGTCCTGTGAGCAAAGCTCCTTCAGGGGAGACGAGTTAATGATCTGACTGCCACTCCAACTGTTGGCTGCTGGAAATAAAATTCTTCACTAGCTCCAACGGGGAAGTACCAACACCGCTGCTTGGCAGTGGTGTCAGATTCCCACAGGATGAATTTATGGACAAGCAGAGGACCAATAGCTAAGAACCCACAGGTGGAACGAGGTGGACCTAGGTTCCATCCTCCACTTGCTAGTGCCATAGCTTTGGGCGAGTTATGGAATCTCTGTAACCCTCAGTTTCCCCATCTGTAAAATGGAGATAATTTGAAGTTGTAAGATTACTGTAAAGATCAAGTAGCATGGTATGTACTAAATTTTTAGCACATAGCAGGGGCTGAATAGATGATTTGATTCTGAGAAACCATATCAAATGTACAATTGCCTTCTCCTTCCCTTTCCCAGAAGTTATGAGGGTTCATTCATGAAGCTTCCCTAGACAGTATTTCAGAACTATTTCCACACCAGAAATAATTTCTCACTCGACGTACATTTGGGAACGCAAATGTGTGAGTTCGGAAAGGTGCTGACAGGTGCTTTTCCTGAATCTGTCAAGATTCATGTGGACAACACACCTCTGCTGGTTGTGAGGCCTTTCTAGGGGGAGATTAATATTCCTAAGGGGACTTTCTTATTTCCTTAAGCACACATGTGTTACTTGTCCACACAACCTACAAGTATTTTCTTTTAAGTCATCTAATTATTAAGGTGCTAAATTGAAGGGGTCTGGGACACTGCCATTCCCCTGGTTAAAATAATTAGTTTACTATAAGGCTAGAGAAAGAAGAGGGCAGAAGAAACCCTTTGGTTTAGTATTTAAATATTCGAGCTGTGGGGTATTGTAATCTGAGCTTCAGAAGATGAAAATAAACAGTACAAGAGCCAAATATGTATTAGTTATGGCTTATTTATTTAGTGCCACTGATGTGTATCAAACTATGCAAAGGGTAAATTGAAGGGGGAATTGAAAGGGGAAAGTAAGTACCAGTTCAAGGGCGCTAACAGTCTCAGAATTCATCCACATCTGAATGCTTACGTCAAGATTGGCAACTGATTATATGAAAATGAACTTAACCTTCAGTGGAGACTTGTTAAAGACAAATGATACGGCTATCTAGGGTCCGTCAAGGGACATTTCCATTTCCACTACCTTCCAGCTCCCTGGGGTCCTTCATGAATCAAGTTAGACATGATTCCCGACACAAAGTGGTGTGGATCTCCCTGCTGCCTGGGTTACCACCAACTTCTGTCCATGCACAGAGCAGGCTCAGGATGCTTCTGGCAAGAACACTGCCCACGGGTGAGTTAACACAAAGAGATCAAAATTCTAACAGCAGTGGGTAACTGTGGATTCCAATGAATACAATTGCTAGAGTGTTGCCGCCCAAGAAATGCCTGCCTGCCAGGTAATTCTAGAATCCTGAATTCATAAGCTTGTGTGAATCATTCCATAAGAGCAGGAACCACATTTTTATCCTCTTTACTGAGGTTTAAGTTACAATACAATTAGGTCATTTTAAACGTATAATCGAATGAGTTCAGACAAATGTACATGGTCACAAGACCACCAGGAGAAATCATGATGAAATCCTCATCATCCCCAAAAGATTGCCCATGCTGAAAAAGGCACACTCATACACTGCTGGTGGGACTGCAAATGGGTGCAGCCAATATGGAAAGCAGTATGGAGATTCCTTGGAAAACTGGGAATGGAACTACCATTTGACCCAGCTTCCCACCCCGCTGTCTATACCCAAAGCACTTAAAAACAGCATACTACACGGACACAGCCACATCAATGTTTTTAGCAGAACAATTCACAATAGCTAAACTGTGGAACCAACCTGAGTGCCATTCAGTAGATGAATGGATAAAGAAAATGGGGTATATATACACAATGGAATATTACTCAGCAATAAAAGAGAATAAAATCATGGCATTTGCAGGTAAATGGATGGAGTTGGAGAATATAATTCTAAGTGAAGTTAGCCAATCCCAAAAAACCAAATGCCAGATGTTTTCTCTGATACAAGGAGGCTGATTCACAGTGGGGTTGGTCAGGGGGAGCAAGGGAGGATTAGATGAACTCTAGATAGAGCAAAGGGGAGGAAGGGGAAGGGAGGGAGTATGGGGATAGAAAGACGATGGAATGAGATGGACATCATTACCTTAAGTACATGCATGAAGACACTAATGGTGTGACTCTACTTTGGGTTCAAACAGAGAGATGACAAATTGTGCTCTATATGTATAACATGAATTGTAATGCATTCTGCTGTCATATATAACAAATTAGAATAAAATAATAATAAAAAAAGATTGCCCATGCCTTTTTACAATCCCTAGCCCTATCTTGGGCCCTTGCAGTTGCCAAACGAGTTTCTGTAAATACAATCTTACCTCTTTTAGAATCTCACACAAATGAAATAATGCAATACCGAGACTATTGTGTTTGGCTGACCTCACACAGAATAAAGGCTTTGAAGTCCATCCTGTTTGCAGTGTGCATTCACAGTTAGCCATTTTGATTACTAATAGTATTCCATTGTACAGATACACATCTTGTTTACCCATAAACATCTGGATGTTTCCAGTTTGGTGTTACTATGAACAAAGGGGCTCTGAAGATTCAAGTAAAAGTCTTGGTGTGAACACCTACGTTTCTGCTTCTTCTGAGAAAATTCCTAGAAATGAGATTATTTAGTCATGCGGTGGGTGTTGTTGACACTTCTAAGAAGCCAAAACATCTTCTAAAGAAGCCATCTCACCTTCCATTCCTGTCTTGTCAACTGCTGAGACTACTGGTCTTTTCAGTTCTAGTCATTCTAGTACATGAGGAAAAGAATCTGCATAGTTTTAATTAGCATTTCTCTAGAGACCAATGATGTCAAGGATATTTTCATGTACTTATTTGACATTTGTGTGTATTCTTTGGTGAAATGACTATTCAAGTCTTCTCCAATATTGGATGGAGTTATCCTTTTTTATTGAGTCATACGAATTCTTTATATACAAGTAATTCTATCAACTATTTGTTTTGTGCTTTTTTTCACTTGCCTATACCTTAACTTCTCATGCTCTGATAATTCCATGAGGGGAACAAGTTAATAATTTTGACAGAGTCCAATTTATCACTTATTTATCTTATGGTCCATCATTTTTGTGTGCATTCTAAAATGTCTTGGCCTAACCAAAGATCAAAACATTTTTTTTTCTCTTAATTTTCCTAAAAGTTGATTTTCATCAGATTTGACTCTTGGGTCTCTGATATATTCCACTTTAGTTTTTATGTTTGAAATGAGGCCAGGATTGAGGCTCCTGTTTCTCATGTGAGGAACCAGTTGTCCCAGCCCCATTTGCTGAGAAGATGGTCTCCCACCCTGAATTGTCTCCTTACAAAGCTGGTCAGGTCCTCCATTTAAAGTGACCATACAGCTGCAGCTGAAATGGGAGGTGGAGAGGTGAGGACTTTGAATTAATGATAGAATTGAAATACATAAACTATGGACTATTACCCTGCAGCCATTTTAAATGGTGACAAAGTTCTAAATTTATTGATGACAGAAAGAATGTTAAGTGATAAATACCCTATCACAAGACAGAATATATGAGGGGTTTTATGTTTCTCAATAGAGGAGGAGACAGAATAAGACACATAGATACAGACCAAAGATCTACTCCAAGAAGTTTATCATGATCATCTCTAGGTGATAAATTAAAGGTGATCTCTGTCTTTTGTAAAATTCTGAAGTTTTTCAATATGCATAAGAGAGATTTTCATAATAAAGCTATTTCTGTTTTGAAAAATTGCTGTGGGTGGAAAGAAACGGAAATGAGAGTGAGCAGTGAGTTATTATTCAAGCTTTGCAGAGCTAATTCATTCCATTTACTACTATGAAGTTTTAATAGTAAAACTATTAACACCACATAAATAGCACAAAGAGATCCTAATATAGTTCCAAACAAAGTACCTGTTACCTGTAAAATACATTCCGACATCTGCAATTCTTGTGTCTAAGAATGCTGAGGTTGAATGAATGGCAGCGAGAAGTCCTGGGAAACTTATAATTATATAAATTACTAATCAAGTTATTTCAAATTAATTTTCATTCAGATTCAGTTGTTTATGGCCATAAGGCAATTCCAAGCCACTTTCTAAAGAATCTTGTGTTGACTCCTAATTACCTATAATTTAATTTTCTGCTTTGCATATTATCTGCAATGGCTTGGGAATTATTACCCTCAGTCATCCCAGGCATCTCCAGCTGAGTGGAATCATGTAGCCCAATGCCTATCAAGAATAGAGCTTAAAACTGAGTCAAAGAAAAGAACAAGATAAAGGAATCAAGGATAGATTAACATAGAGAGAAGAAGCCTAAGGGATTTCTAAAATACTGCCTTCCAATTTTGAGTAGTAAAGTTATTAACCAGTTGGACAAGAAACAGAAGGGAGCAAATAAACTAAGTTAGAATTAGAAGGATTTCACTCTGGCCATAGGGTGTGTTTTCTTAATGATGTTCTTTCATTCATTTACCAAACATTCATGGAGCCTGAATGCTGGCTGGAGCACTGTCCGAGGTGCTGAAGTGATACAGTGGTAGCCAGTCAGGGTCTCAAGTCCTTAGGGGTTGCCATGTGACGCAGCTGGATTTCAAGGTTATATAACGCTGGAAAAGGTCACCAAAACCGATTAAGGAGTCTCCTTGCAATATCAGGCTTGATAACATTTGTTGCCCTTGAATTATTAGACATCTCTCTGCTGAAAAGAGGAACCAAACAATGTGTCCCTTCAGGTCACTCCTAGCCTTAGGGAGCCTTTATTTTTCGGGTCTTTATGCGTGTGCTGACGTTTACATTTCTGTATCAAGACTGGCTTTTAAGCTACCATTTTTGAACATTTATTCTGTGCCAGTCCCTGGGATAAACACCTTACAAATATTATCTATTCTACCTAATTCTTACTATTACCGGACCATAGACCTGTAGGTATTCTACAGGTAGGAAAAGTGAGGCAAAAATTGCTGAGGCTGGCTTCAAATCTTCAATCCGCCTCCCTTGGCCTCCTCAATGACTGGGATTATAGGTTATGTGCCACCACACCTGGCTTTCTTAAAGGCTCGTTATACATCTTGCAGAATTAGTCCCTGAAAATTTAAATCAGTTTAAATTCTCTTCAGCAAAGTATAAAAATGTTTGGTAATAATTTCAGCTGAACATATTCAGATTTTTCAAAAGTCATTTTACAAGTAAAAAATTACATTAGTGTTTTGGCTGTATTCTTTTACCCATTAATGTGGCTGATTTTTTTTTCATAATTTGTTTGTTTGGCACTGAGAATTAAACCCAGAAGTGCTTAAGCACTGAGCCACATCCCCAGTCCTTTTTATTTTAAAATCTGAGACAGGGTCTCATTAAGCTGCTCGGGGCCTCACTAAGTCACTGAAGCTGGTCTCAAACTGGTAATCCTGTGTTAGCCTCTCTAGTCATTGGGATTACAGGCGTGCACCACCACTTTTAACTAATGTGCCTTCTTTCCTTTGTTATTTTTTCTATTGGTTATTAATTCTCTTATAAGACTTCTTTATTGGTTAATAGAATAAACAGTTACATAGATATTATTATTAATTTTTCAGATACCTTTCAATGTAAGATGCTTTGATGTCTACATAGGCCAATATATCAGTCTATGTATATGTATATTTCCTCTGCATTATCTCTCACTGACTTATAGTTAGTCTTTTGCCATTCTGCCACAAAAAGGTCATCTGTATTTTCTTTGTTTTCTTATTTTAAATATTTTATATTACCATTTAAATTTATCTCGTGTCAATTTTAAATTATGATATAAGATGAAGGGCTGATGAGAATTTATTTCTCAAACAGTTAATTGGTACACCCATTTGAAGAATAATGGATGAATGATCTTTATTGTTTATTTTACTCTTATGAGGATACATGTGTCTTCTATAGAAATCTCTTCTGTTCTACTGTCCCATCCACTGATTCCTGGGCTACTAAACATTTTTAAATAATGTGGAATTTTTTTTATTAGGCAACATGACAAATCTTTCATTATTATTCTTTTTTTAGTTTTTCTACATTTTCTTTATATCCAAAAAAAAACTTGAGAGAAAAAGCCAAACACCAAAGAAAATGGACAAAAACATGACTAAGGATTTCCCTCCAAATAAGACACAAACATGAAAAATACTTATATTCATTAGGAAAATGAGAAGTAACAATTAAAACAACATGATAGGACATAGTAGCCATCATATAACAAAATTTGGAAACCAAATAATACCAAGTATTGGTCAGGATACGGAGAAACAAAGATCATCTTATGCTGCTGATGTGAGTGTAAATTCACTTGGCTACTTTGGAGAACAATTTGGTGATGTCTGATACAATGGAAGTTAATATATGCCATCAATTCCACTTATGGATATATACCCTAGAAAATTTCTCACAGAACACATGCAAAAGAAATCCATGATGTTTGCTAAAGCAACTTTTTTAATTGGGAGAAACTAGAAACAGCAAAAATATCCATTGACAGGAATGAATAATTGAACAAATAAATGTGATGTAAAGCTACATAGGAGTTAAGAATGAATGAAGGTTTTATTTATCTACATTAATAGAACCAAAACTTAATTACAGAGGGAAAAAAAGTAGAATGGGATATTATAACATTACTTATGTAAATTAAATAGTAAAAAATATATATATCATTCATGGTTACTTATCTCACTTTCTATATAATGCATATATATATAAACTAAGTATATTTGTTAAAATAATTGATGCATATTAACATAGAAAATATAATTTATAATAGGGAAATTTGTAGAATAAAATATATCAATACCAAGATTATGGTTCCATTTGTGATACATTGAAATAGTGACAGATACTTCAACTTCTTTCCAATTTTATATCAATTATACTAATACATGTCAATTCTGGATATATATTATATCCTTTTTTAAAACTTTCCAGTATGTATGAAAGTTCTAAGACAAAGATATTTAAAGTCAATAATTCAGACAGAGTTATTGAAATTTCAAATCCAAAAAAATGTGACTAATGCACCTCTCTGAGTTAATTCAATGTTATACAGCAATTTTCTGATACAATTACTTAAATAATTAATTAATTAGGGAACAGATAGATATCTGAACAGATCAATATTTTTAAAAATTCTGACAGGTTACCTGGTTGTGAATATTCCAGGATACATGCAAAAGTGCTACAAATTAGAGCTGTCCACTGTTTTTGAGTTTCCTCAGTTTTGGCCATTGAAAGTGTCACAATAATTTTAATGTCTTGAAAAGCTGCACTGATGGGTAGAGGAACCTGATTGTCTGCAGACTTTATTGCTTTATCTTTTAATATTCTTGTAATTAAGAACAGAATTGTGGGCAGGATTGTCATACATCCTAAAATAAAAACAAAGCAGATTACCTCATAATTACTCAATGCCACTGTAGAAGTTTCCATTCCTTATTTTTTTACAATTAATTATGTTTGTCTTTTTTCCCTCTTCTTTTAGACAGGGTCTCACTGCATTTCTCTGGCTGTCCCCATATCCCTAGGCTAAAGTTATCCTTCTGCCTCAGGCTTTGGAGTAGCTGGGACTAGAGTGCATGCCACCATGCCTGGCTGACTATGGTTTCATATTATTTATTTTCTTTGTTTTTATATAAAAATTGCTACATTACTTTTACTATAATTCAATGTTTGAAAAAGAACATAAGAAATTACCATGTTATTTTAGAGAAGAGAGAACTGATATTTCTTTTTTCCAACCCAGCCATTTTATTACTGCTAATATTTCACCTATTTAGTAGTCCTGCCCTTCATAATGAAAATGAGAAAGGAAGATAGAAAAACAGAAGGAGAATACTACCATATACTTTGAGAACCATCTAAGTTACCTGGTGAAACTTATTAGTAATTCTAAAACATATAATTAACCTTCAGTGTACCAAAGCCAGCCTAATCAAGCCAGGAAAATGAGAAGACTACTGAGGTAAGCAAAGAAGAAATTATAGGATCCCAGAATTTGTGGGTAAAAATTCAACCATAGTGGTGGGGGTGGGGGGCCTGGGGTTGTGGCTCAGTGGTTGAGCATGTGTGAGGTGCTGGGTTTCATCCTCAGCAGCACATAAAAATAAATGAAATAAAGGTATTGTGTCCAACTACAACCCAAAAAAAATAACAACCATCCACTTAACAAAAGAATCCCTTCACTATTCTTATAGGCAGCTTCCTACAAAACTCCAAGGAGAGAAAGTCATTCTTTTTACACATGTAGGGTAACTGTAAGAATAAAAAAATTGTCCCTTGGTTATACTGAAATTTACCAGTATGTTTACTAATAATTAGTTTTACTTTCTAGCAAAACAAGGAAAGTTTGCTTCCATACAACAGTTTTTCAATATCTATTATATTTACTAGTCATGATTTCTTTAGATACTCCTTAGAGTTGGCTATCACTCTCCTCTGAAATTCTTTAGCTTTTCAATGTTGCTCATGAATGTCAACCAGATTAGAAAATAATGAGCTTTGTAATTCTACCTTACTATCTTCCCCAGTCTGCAGTTCTGTCTTGTTTGAAACATATCTGAAAAGACAGCTTAGGTCTTTCATGTTTTGAATCTTTAATCTTTATAGGATCTTAAAAGTACATAAATCTTTTTAAAAGACTAACTTCTCATTCCACAATTGAGATTTAAGAGAAAAATAAATTATAAGTGTTTAAAATTTAAGGCAAGATCACTTTCACTACTGCATATAATGCATTTTGAAATACTGATCAATACTGTACCAGCAGGTGAACAAAGGGACGGTAAATCATAGAGAATGGTGACTGTGGCTGCCACCAGACAAGCACTTTCTTCTGACAGCTGGGATTTAGTGGCTATGTGACTTGGAGAGTCTGACATCAGATGTGGCATATGCCGAACTAAAATGAACATCAATAGCTCCATAGTTGCAAACACAAGAGATTTTCCAGGAATGAGGCCACCACTGTCACCTCCTTCTCCTAATACTGGACAGGACTTTTTTCCATGTCATCTTCATATTAGATAAAAAATAATTTTAGTAAAATTTTCAGCAGAAAATTGAAAATGGCATATAAAATATCACAATAAATACCTTTAAGAAATTCCTTCAAAAGGATTTACAAGTAAATGCCTAAATAATGCTACATGTCTTTCTTAGTATAATTCTCTGTCTTACTAGAATTTTGTGTATTAACTTCTCTAAACAGATGGATAGTTATTTTTTACTTAGAAAATTTTAGGTAATTATTTCCTAATAAAAATAACACATACGCTAGGTTGAACTATGTGAAGTTGACATTTTTGGAGGGGAAAAATGATCAGCTATCAGCAATTTCATTTGGTCCTTTCTAATGAAAACAAACTCAGTTTCAAATTTTCTAAATGTATGATCATTTTCTAAATTATAAACCTCCTGGCATTACTACTTCAAAAATTAGAGTGTAAATAAGGTTTACTTTAAGTTAGTGTGATTTACAGTGCTTACTTAGAGTATTTCTTTTTTCCTGCAAATAATCCTGAGCAGCTCTTACTATCTGTTTTACAACTCCAGTAACCAACAGCTGGATGGATGGTGGGTTCCAGGTCAAAAGGAGATGATGCAAAACACTCAGCAACTCAACACCAATCAGCTATTATAAATTGAATCAAATAAGTTGAATTAATTTTAATTTTAAAGAATAAATGTATATTATTAAAAACTGAGAAAACATACATATGAAAACTAAGTATTTTACAATTAATATCAACATAGAGGACTGTGAAACAAGTAAGAATATTAACAATCCTGGGAAATGGTCACATTTCATTCTAACAGATTTTTAAGCAACAGATGTCTTGAATATTTAAGTTGAATCATTCTCCCACAGGTTAAAAAAATACTTGAGTTAAACATTACTTTTAGAGTTTAGTGCCCTTAAACCAAATCTAAGCTGAGTACTTGAGAGTTGTGTGCCACAGACAACAGGGATTTTTAGAGAGTCCCTCCTCTATTCACCTCAGCAAGGATTACAAACTTTCAGCTTTCACAGGTAATCTGCCAAATGAGTCTGCCTTAAATTTCAAAGTCAGAGAAAGCTCAATAGCAAATAAAGTACCTTTACCTCTTCCCTTAATGTTTCCACTTTATCTAATGCCCAGCTTCTTTCCCAAGTTGATTCATCTTTCTTCATGTGATCCCACCGTTCCCATCCTAGTTGACTTCCCAGGGATTCTTTAAGGATTTCAATCATATCTCATATGTCTTCAACCTCCCTGTCTAGTTAGACTATTCTCCTCAATATAAAGAAAATGTTCAATTCTTTCTTATCCAAAGCTCCCAAAGTCTCTCAGACCCTTTTATCTACCCACATGCCTCCTCTGTCTTGCTCCTTCCTTTCCCAGCCTAGATGTTTCTACTTCATTTACTTTCTCATTCACCCCCCTGATCTTCTACAATCTAGCTTTTACCAACCCAAGAAAATCCTCTGCAGAAGGTCTCTAATAACCTCCTCTGGACCCTTTTCTTTCCTCATTTATGTACTGTTTCTTTAGATGATATAATCTGCATTCTTTTTTTCTTTTGGTACTGGGGATTGAACCCAGGGGTGCTTAACCACTGAACCACATCCCCAGCCTCCTTTTTTTGTTTTGTTTTGTTTTCACTTTGAGACAGGGTCTTACTAAGATGTGTAGGGCCTCACTTAATTTCTGAGGCTTGGTTTGAACTTGTGATCCTCCTACCTCAGCCTTCAGAGTCACTGGGATTACAGGCATTAGCCACCACTCCTGGCCTTATCTGCCTTTCTTGACATTTCTCCCTTATCTTTGATAAACTGTTTCTGTTTTGGGTTTTCTCTTACCACGCTAGAGATCTCCAATGCTGATTTATTTCCTTCCTCTCAACCCTTAAATGGTATTTATCCTCAAGGCTTCAATCTTGATCCTCTTTTCTTCCTCCTTTAATCAGTTTTCCTAGACTAGTATATTATTTCTCTGAAATTATAAAGAGTCACTTAATTGGTCTCCTGCCTCCGTTCTTGTCTCACAAACAACCTTCTACAAGATTGATAGCATGTTCCTTCTGAAAAAAAATCATTCATGTCATTCCTTTATTTAAATATTGTTAATTACTTCCCATCAATTTCAGGATACAGTCAAAATTCTCTTATATGCTAAAAAGAAATCTTCATGATTTGGTTTTTGCCCTGTTGTCCAGCCTCATCTAATAACCTCTACATTTTGCATTCACAGAAACCACACTAAATGACTACAGTGTCCCTGAACTTCTCCTGTTTTCTCATGCTTCCTTAGTTTTTATATTTGCTACTTTATTCTTAGAGGAAAACCCAATTCTTTACTTTGGCCTCAATAATTCCTCAGTAACTGAACGGATAAAGAAAATTCAATGTGGTATATATACACAATGGAATATTATTCAGCCACAAAGAAGAATGAAATTATTGCATTTGCTGAAAAAATGGATGGAACTGGAGAATATCATGCTAAGTGAAATAAGCCAGTCCCAAAGTCCTAAAGGCCAAATGTTCTCCCTGATATGTGGATGGTAATCCACTACAAGGGAGTGTATGGAGAGGAAGAACAGAAGTTCATTTGATTAGACAAAGGGAAAGGAGTGGGGATGGGAATAGGAAAGACAGTGAAAGTTATAAATTGGACATAACTTTCCTAGGTTCATAAATTAATACATGACCAGTATAATTCTACATCATGTAAAACCAAAAGAATGATATCCTAATTAGAATAATATTCCATGTATGTATAATATGTCATGTATGTCTAAAAATAACAACTAATAAATAAATAAGTATAATTCCTCTGTAAGATATGATTCAACTATTGTCTTTCCTGAGGAGATATCCTTCTCAGGACAGTTCCTATTCTAAGAACACCTTATATGTATGAACAAAGTACATATTACATGATAGTTATCACTTAATTTAGAGGCTGTAACATTATGTTTGATTATCTATAGTTTCAAACTGTGTCTGAGGCAGAACAGAAAAAGAGTGACAGCAGCTAGGTGAATAAATACAACATGAATCAGTGCACTCTGACAATGTTGAAATTATAGGACCCAATTTTTTTTTAAAAAGTCCATTTTTCCCACAGTATAGCAATACTTGAATAAAATATCATTAAATCCAAAAAATAGCTAGCTGTGTAATATACTATATTATAACCCAAATGCTCGAATTTAAATATAGTAGTCACTCTTCTTTCATAGATCAAATCTTATAGGTTTAACTATCTGAAAACGATTCTAATATTAATTGTAGTAACTTGTAGTTCAAATTGAAGCACAAATTGAGGCCACAGGGTTGGGGTTCAAACAAGAGTTAATCAGTTATTGAATCCTATACTCACACAGCATATGTTATGTTTTAGTTTTAGATAGAATAAAATGCAAAACTAATTTTGACATAAAAAATTGGTATCAGGTTGGTATTTTATCTTTTTGTGTTTTATAGGAAACTATCCAAGTGACACCATATTGTAGTGGTGATGTCAAGAGATGAACTTTATTATAAAGATATAGAATTTCTAGTTACAAGGAATAACAAATCCAGTGGCAGCTTGGTTTTGTAATATGAATTAAGTTCCCTAGATGTTACACACTGAAATTAGAAAAGGTGGTTCTTTAAATTGTGAATGAGCTATTGGCCACCTCCCAGATTTCATTAAATGAGAGAGAAAACTTTATCTAACATTCAAAAGTGGCATAATTTGGGGCAGGAGTTGTGTTTCAGTGGTACAATTCTTGCCTGGCATGTGTGAGGCCCTGGGTTCATTCCTCAGCACCACACATAAATAAATAAAATAAAAGATCCACTTACAACTAAAAAAATATATTTTTTAAAGTGGCATAATTTACTTAATGGCCTTGTAAGTTACTTTAGCCTTTTACTACTTCAATTATTTCCTAACTCTCAAGTTATTCCTTAAAGTTTTAGTTTTATTTGATTGATGATAAACAAAACAAAGAAGGTATAATGATATCTATAGTCTACTGCTTCCTGGTCATCCAAGATTAAGTACAGAGAAATCTTGAATACTTATTATATATTGTCTTTCACTAATTTAATATATACTACTGTTATTAATTAATACAATATATATTTACTATCTGATAACATTATACTAATATAAATATAATTAAAACAAAGTATATAAATAGTTATTCATTTTAGAAATACACTGTACTTGATCTTCTGTGATATGGAACCCTTCATTTTAGAAATACACTGTACCTGATCTTCTGCAATATGGATCCGGGCACAAGGAGAATCAGCAAGGTGTGCAAGGCCTGTAGACATGTAGTAACATGCTCCACAGGCTTCTCAGGTCTTGGGGAACAAAGAAACTGTATACTCACATCTGAAATACACAGAATAGAAATTGATAGAAGACACTTTATGTTGTATTGGCATCACGTTTTTCCTCTATTTTTCATATAGATTACTTTAACCTACATTTATTTGTTAAAGTATAGTTCAAAATGGTTTCTAAGCTAAGCATTCAAACTGAACATACAGTTGTAGCATTGCATTGATTAATATTCAAACTAACATTTCTATTTCTGGGACCTTTTAAAATTACAGTATAGTAAAAGTAACTTTATGAACATTATAACATTACACTTTTCATTTAATAGTTGCCAAGAAATTTTATATGCAAACCAAGTTTTCTTTTTTTTTCTTTTTTTTAATTTGTTGTTCAAAACCTTACAAAGCTCTTGACATATCATACTTCGAACAATAGTTTCAAGTGAGTTATGAACTCCCATTTTTACCCCAAATACAGATTGCAGAATCACATAGGTTACACATTCACATTTTTACATAATGCCATACTAGTGACTGATGTATTCTGCTACCTTTCCTATCCTCTACTATCCCCCTCCCCCCATCTTCTCTTTCTATCCCATCTACTGTAATTCATTTCTCTCCTTATTTTTTCTTCCAATTCCCCTCACAATCTCTTTTATGTAGTTTTAGAGGCCCAATAAATGTCATGGGTAAAAAGTGCTATTTATGTGTATGAGGTTAAGGTTTTGGAAATATTTCACATTTTTATTTATTGAATCTACTGATAAATTCTACAATTATACCTTTCAAATTGTGGTCCTTTTCTATCCCCAGAAAATAAGAAATCACTAAAATCTTCATTAGAATGTATAATTTTTTAAAGAGAGAGAGAGAGAGAGAGAGAGAGAGAGAGAGAATTTTTTAATATTTATTTTTTAGTTATTGGTGGACACAACATCGTTGTTTGTATGTGGTGCTGAGGATCCAACCTGGGCCTCACACACGCCAGACGAGCGCGCTACCGCTTGAGCCACATCCCCAGCCCAATAAATTTTTAAACACTAAAACATCATGTAGAAAGTAATTGTAAATTAGAATTCTTTAAATTTTTAAACTTTTTTTCTTTATGGGATGATGATTTGTTAAGTGCCAAGTATAAAGATAATCTGTTGTAGAATTTAAAAAATTAAGTTTTTTTTCTTGCAAATTATTTAGTATTGCTCTGTGAGTGAACATGACATCTACAATTTTTAAAGAGTAGTTTTAAATAATTTTTAGGTAAAAATTCAGCTAATTTATAAGATGAACTAAAAATCTTTTTATGATTCTTTCTTTGAATTGTGCTGTACAAAAGTTTCCCAAAGCATTAAAGTGAAAACTTGAATTTTCAAAAGTGATACATCTTGAAATATATTAATATGACACTCTACCTAAAATCAGATGTATTTGGTCTTTGTTAATTTCTGGCAAAGATTTAGCAGTGGCCATTGCTCCTGATGCCTGGTTTAAACTGATGGGTGCAGAACGTTTTTGTAAACCAGACACTGCTGCTTCTGTGAATTCTGCACACGTAAACCCTTATCTATTTAACCAAAGTGCCACCGCATGAAGAATTGGGGCCCAGGGATTCTGATAATGAAGTCTAGCTGTATCAATAGTCTCAGGAGTATAAAAAGCTCTACCTGTAAAACAATCAAATCAATTAAAAATATCACTTTCTATTACAAGTGTTCACTCATTTATAAATAACTAAACTTAAAAAACTACTTTTTTAAATTTTATTTTTTTAGTTTTAGATGGATAAAATATCTTTTTTAACCCAAAAGAGTCATCTGGCCAAAGAATTTCTCCTCTCCCAACTAACCACTCTCTATAGCAACTTTCCTAAAACATAATTTTAAAGATTCTCTTTTGCCCAGTGCCTGCCTCTCCCTCACTAATACCTGCTTTCCACCTTTTCCTGTCCCGGGCTGGCGCCATTCAGTAGCCATACCTTTTCCTATCCTGTCTTCATAGGATCCACCTCCTCACAGTCACCTCTCTTTCTACCATAACCAGGGAATGTGTTTTTTCTGTTTTTCTACTCTTTTTCTCCACCTTCTCCCACTACCAACACTGGGGATTTTCTCATCTCTCTTTGCCATAACAATGAATTCAGAAACAAAAACCACTGATACTAACTAACACTAACTAACAAAAATGTTTTGTTTCCTAACAGTTGGAAAATGTCACAGTGGCATAAACAGTAGAAATATGAAACTCCCGCTGGTATTGAATGGAAGGAGATGTCCATTATCTAACACAAACATTATCCCTCACTTTTGCAGAGGGATCCTGTGACTTTGGGTGGGATGTCTCCTACACTTTGATCTTTCCTTCATTGAGAAATGGATGCTTCAAATTAGTTTTTCCTTTGGGTAATGATGACACTGATTTGAAAAAAAATACAATAAAACGTCAGATTTCAAATACATGAGAATGAAATCTTTGGTGTTCCTCATCTGTAAGACAAGAGGCTGACACTGTAGATGTCTCCGAAGAACATAATCCAGCCAGGGTTTCTAAGAGCACTTCCTACTCAATTGGGTTCCCATGAGGCTGGACTCCTGCTCATTCAAGGAAGACCAACAAATGCTTACTGAATTAATGGAGCAACCAATCATGTTCTTTCAAATCACCAGGATTTCCTGACACTCTGGATTTTATGAGTACAGAATGAAGTGTGGAATACTTAATAAATAAGGAACAGTAAACTTGAGCCCCAGAGGTAATAAATGGATTTCAAAAGTCTTTAGAAGGACTCTAAAAAATATTATGTGCTGATCTGAGATCTTCAGTGGCTCCTGAAAGTGACTGTATTTGTGCAATTAAAATGATATATCAAGAATAAGGAGTGGATGCAGAACAGCATGAAAAAAAGGACAGGTAAAGAGAACAGCAGAATATGCTGCTGCTATTCTGTCCTTGCTGATGGCAGCAGCAGAAAATAAAGAACTGCAAGATACTTAACTGCAATTGATAGGTCTCACAAGGGTTATTGCACATGCTGAAAACAACCATGTGGCTAAAATTATAAATAGACAAAAAAAATATTTGGGCCATTTATTTCTTTCTGCCTCTTCATCCTTTTCTCTTTTTAATTTCTGTTTTCCTGTAGATAATCTACTTTTTAGAACCACTAACTTGACATTTAATAGAGGTTACTTTTTAGCAACTTTATTTATTTATTTATTTAGGAGTCAATATAGCTAACTGGTTTACCAGAAAGCTTTAAGATCCAAGCTAAACTATGTCCAAATCATGGCTCTTCTACAACTAGCTATGTGATCTCAGGAAAGTTTGTTGACATTACTGGGTCAGAGTTTCCTCAAGATTGTTATGAGTTGAGCAAGTTAACAGATATTGCAGGTAACTCAATGCCTGGCTAATCTTAAGTGCTCAGCAGAGGAGCTCTTGACAGGACTATCACCATTATAATTAAATACTAGAAAGAATCTAGGCTTAGAGTCAGAAACCTCAGAGTGTGTGTGTGTGTGTGTGTGTGTGTGTGTGTGTGTGTGTGTGTGCATCACTTATAACTCTTTTAAGATCCTCAGCAAGCCACCTAATTTCACAGGGCTTCATGAAATACCCAGATGTTAGGGCCTAAAGACACTTATTTTACAATATTGTTTTAGAGAATAAACAAGTTTGTAACCTTTAATATTGTACAGATATGTAATATATTTATATTAAAAATATTTAAAAATTCATATTTTTGTATGTTCATAGGTGTGTATGTATGCCTATGCGTACATACTTAGACAAATAAACAGGCATACACAGAACTTTAAGGCTGTCATACTTTCTACTTTTTACTTGATTTAATGCCTAACAAGATGTCCCAGAACACAGGTATCCCATCATTAATACTCACAATTATCGATAATGGTGAAGCTGATTATGAAAGGCAGACCCAAAAAGAGGTACACACATTTAGTATAGCATGCCACATGCAATCATCTTAATATTCCAAATATTCTACTCATGCATCAGTTCTCTTTAAGCTTCCATTACTTCATTAATTTCTTAAGAAGAAGCAGCCTTTTGAAAAGATGAACTGCACTCCACCTGGAGGTAAGGAAACTGCCTCATATAGGTAGTTCTGCCTGGAGATATTTCGCCAGCTTTCATTACATACAAAGGTGACATGTAACGGTAATGAGTACATCCCAAAGCACAGAAACACAGAAAGGCCTCCCAACATCTATACCTGCCCTGCTAGGGCTTTCCCTGGTTAGAAAAAGGCTTCCCAAGAGGCAATCAGGGCCTCTGAGAACTGCCTCGTTCTCTTCCCACGACTTTCTCTGAAGGTGTCTCCACCTTTCTAGATGGCTCCTTCAGCTCCAGCACAAACTTCCTAATCAGACTTGCAGCAGGACAAGTCCCTGAAAGGGCTCCGTGTTTCTATGCCTTCTTTGTGTCCTTTGTGTACCCACTGTGTAAACCCTGGTCCACCATGACTGCCAAGAGGGCACCCACAGACTATAAATATGTGAGCTGCAGCTGAGCAAAGGAACGTGTTTACTTTCCATCCTAAACTACAACTTGACTTGTAGCAAAAAAAAAAAAAATACTGCAATGTGTATTTTTTCACAGAAATGATAATTATAGTACTCCAAACATTTTTCAAACTTCAACTACCAAAATGGAAAAGTCATTTCAAAAAATAATTTATCAAATAGGCACTTATATTCTTGGTAGCCCTTACATGGAAATCATACTTTTTTTTTTCTCTTTGCAGCCATTAAAAACCTCGCTCCTGGTTCAAAGCTGTCCTCCAGGGTAAGGTGGGAGAAAGGAGTCCACCCTATTCACTATAGTATAGCACTTTTTCCACTCCAAAAATACCCACCATTTAAGAATCACAATTCCCACATGGAGTGTGAAGGAACTTATGCATATCTGGCTGATACAATATTCCTGAACCAGAAGATAAGGCTAGATATGCCCCTGGTATCAAACACAGAAGGAAACATTTCTAGACTCTTCTTAGGAGTACCACAAGAACCCCCACCTATTTAAACTCTTCTCTGAAGAGCATGCTTCCTCATTCATTCCTCACCTGGCCATTTTACCTCTAGCTGAAGTTTTTCTGCAGCCAGGACTTTCATCAAGATATTCTCCTTGTAAGTGCCACTATCAGGCTTTCCAACCCTCCTTGGATAATGGTTCCCAAACCGAGCCTCCTGGAGTGCTTTCTGAAGCAGACTGCTGAATCTCATGCCCAGAGTTACTGATGTGGTTGATCTGTGGTAAGGCCTGAGGAGGAGCATTTCTAACAAATTCACAGGTTCCTATGGTTGCTGTCCAGGTAGCATGTTTTGAAAGCAGCTGCTATAGACCTCAGCGGCTTGAAAACCTCAGTCTCTTATAAGCTGTGCCATTCTCTCTCCTTCTCCCAGGAAAACGTGTTGTCCTCTGTCCTGCCTGCCTATCTTTTCTATAGCTACAGAGCAGAGGTGGCTTTAAGTATAAGTGGATAGACAGCCACATGCTTAATAGACCTGAACAGCAGAGGCCCCACCCAAGCTCATCCTCTTCTGCAGGGAATGGAAGCACACATGGAGGCTGCCATTTTATCCTGAGATAGAATCCAAGGAGGAAGGTGCATAACAAGAGAGAAGGCAAACTATCAAGGGCTTCCAGGAGTGAGGTGAAGTCACAGCTGCTGCCAAAGTGGACACCATGTTCAGCATTGGTACTGCTCCCATGTTCTAGGATGGTCTTCCATTTTCAAAAATGTCAAAGGGCATCAAATTAATTTTAAAATTTGTGTTAAGCTGAAGCAGCAGTGACACGAAATTTAACTTTATGTAAGTTACGGAAACTGGGATCCAGTTAAGGATCTATGTTCTATCCATCCATATATCCATCCATCTACCCACCCACCCTCCTCAACCCTTAGTGTATTGCCTGGTCTGTACAGGATTCCAACCAGTGGGGAAAGTGGAGGGGAGGGCCTGACTCTACATGACAGGATGTGCACTGTTTATGCTGACTTCACAGAATGTTTTAGTCATGTGGTCATACCCACCTGGAAGGGAGTTTAGGAAGTGTGTTCTGGGTGGCCATCTCCATAGCTAAAATTGTATTTCTATGAAACAAGAGAAGAGTGGACACATAGGGGGAAAACTAGAAACCTTGGCAATAAGTTTCCTATGAACATGAACTGTCTGAACAATAGAAGTATTTTGCCCTTTGAAGAGTGAAATTAAATAAAACACTCTGAAGAAACCCTTGAGAAACACTCCTATAACCAATGTACATGTTTCTTTCCAAAGCCCTACATCTATTTGTTAAAAGTACCTGGAAGATTCTTATCTAGTCTTTAACTTCACAAATAGTCAATAATCAACTACTGTGCAAGAAACACCAAAATAAGTTGGATATTTTAAGAAAACCAATGACATACAGAAAACCTTTAGTCATCTCTGAACCTAGATTTTCCATACATTTGAACTTTCAGTGGAAATCTTAGACTTCTTTTGAAATGTTCTATAACTCAGAATTTTCAACAAATCAATCTAATCCTTTCCACAAGGGGGAATAAATATGGTTGTTCTTACATAAAAATGTGGGAATGATTCTGCCTATAGGACTTACTTGTCAACAGACAAGTAAAATATTCTCAGGGATTCTTACATGTGCATGAAGAGTGGCTCAGAAATGCCAGATGAATGACTAATGGGTCACCCAGCTAATGGCCAAAAGCCAGGTCTCCCAGGGAACTCTGCGGTGATTCTATCATGATACACAGTCACCATCTCAGCCTCCTCTTTCAGTCTGCCATCAGCATCTTTTCCTGATAGTTATTCAAACCTGTTTCATAATATTTAAAACTGATTAGAATCTAGCTTAAAAATGACTTGCTCATGAAGCTCCTTCATCGCAAAACCAGCTAAAAATACAAATGAACCCAAACAAAAATAACCTTTATGTAAGTGGAGTAGTGGCTAAAGAGGTCAGAAGAGTAACTTCTGGTCAGGGATGGCTGTGGTGCTGTCCACAAGCCAAGTGCTGACAGGATGCCCACCCACACAGGCAAGAGCCTGGGGCTGAGAGACATGGTGAATAAACATGCTAGGGACAGGATAGATGGCAGGCCCACAGGGATGGAACACAAAGGTAATCTGTTTGCACACCATGGGCTTTGGGACTGGGGCCCCAGAGGAGACAGCTCCTATCAGGAACATCCTGTGTCTCCATACCTCAGGGACATCTCTGTAACAGCCTAATCCTCAGGAAATTAAAATCTCTGGCAGTTTCCTCAGCCTCTTCATAACAAGAAGCCTAGGCAGGCTAAAATGGGAACACTAAGACCAGAGGCTCTGGTAAGACTAGATAGGATGCCTCAGCATTAATGATGGTATAATACCTTATTAAGGGAGGCAGGATCTCTGTCTCCAAAGCCTCAGCTTGGTGTAAATGCCACTCTGAAAGCCTGTCTGCAAAGCCCCATCAGGCTGCCATGGCTTCTCACAGCTTAAATGGTGCTGCTTTGTTCTTGTTCTGCTCCTGAAGTCTGTCAATATCTCCCGATGGCTGAGAGACTCTGTCCTGACACTGAATATGTGCTTTTACCTACTTGGTCTTGTAGAGACAGTGCAGATGTCTGGCCTAACAAATGAGGAAGACAGAGCCAGCCTTCCCTGTCTCCACTCCATTTCCCGCTTTTTCTTTTCTTATTGATTTTCTGTCTTCCAAGGCACAGCTCCTCTCACTCCTAAGAAAGCTACTCTTTAAAATTCAAGGTTGATGTCAAGGCTATCTTCTGTCCCTTTTATAACTAAGAATAGAAAAATTTTCCTTGAAAAGGAAAAGCTCCTAGGGCTTGGGTTGTGGCTCAGAGGTAGAGCATTTGCCTAGCATGCATGGGGAACTGGGTTCGATCCTCAGCACCACATAAAAATAAAACTAAAGATATTGTGTACACCTATAACCATGAAAAATAATATTAAAAAAAGAAAAGGAAAGGAAAAGCAGACATATAAAAAAGGAGCCTCATAAGGGGGCAGACATGCACATGTGGGAAGGAAATCCTACAGGGTTCTTCAGTGATACTCAAAGCTTAGTACACTGTGGATATGTGAATTTCCATTCTAAGTATCCTTCAACAACAGATTAAGAAGCCACCTTTTCTCCTTGACTTAATGCCCAGTGTCAGTTCCAGCATCTACACTGACTACTGACTACTGCTCCAATTCCTATGTAGAGATGGCCATTTTTTATTATCTTTCCTATTCAAGATGTTTCCTCCTAGGTGGCTAATAGAATCCCATCAGCCTGATACTCTTTTTTAAAAACATACACAATGTTTGTTACAAGCAACTACTGATACATACATAGTGGGAATTTTATCCCATCATAAAGCCCTAAACCAGAAATCTGAGACATCTCAACTGACCTTCAAGACAAATGGTTGAATGGTATTCAAATAGACTAATGGTGTAGAGTAATGTCTGTATTCAAAAAGGCTATTCAGTCAACATACCATTACTGAGCCAGGATCCTAGCAAAAAGCTATGATGATACAGCAGCTGGGGGAATCCCTCAAGACAGAAGTCCTGAGGTCTTTGCAAAGGCTCTAGTTGGTGCACCACAAAACAGGCTACCACTGACCCAGAAAGCACAATTTTACCCTGACCAGTGTATTCATTGAAGTATCTCCAGAATTGTTGTTCTTGGTTCCATATATGTATTTCAGTGACTCAACCTACTGCCAAATCCAAGGATGATGGGTTTTTTTTTCAATTTGCACCAGATTTCTGTTTTCTGGTTAAAAAATCACTTTCTAGCCCTTTGTTATTCCTCTTCACTCTCAGCACCAGCCTGAGAAGCTGGTGGTCATTTATGAAGTAATGATTTTTGACTAGTTTGGGATTCTTGCACATATGATAGTGAACTAAAGCATATGGGCAGTTGGCTTGTCATCAGGTAGGTGATTTGCTCCTGGGCAGGCACTTCAAAGCACATGTGATTCCAATTACAAATTACTACATGCCATGGATCTTCTGGGTCACTGTTCAATGAATAATTGCATTCTTGAATGTTGTTATAAATAATAAAAGTCTACTATGTTGGTATCTATAATAAATCATGTATAAGTCATGGTTATGGTTATTCACATTTAGCAGGAACCTAATACCTAACTCTTCTACCCAGTGCACACTTAAGAATGCAATCTGGAAGCTCCACCTTCTCTGAGCCTCTGAGGAGAGAGTAGTGAAAACAGTTTGTTACCAATAACCCTTCTTTTGAGTCAGAGAGGGACTTTCCAATTACCAATTACATGGGCACTGTGGAATCTAATTTCAATCCTTAATTATATCATTGTGGAAAAAGAAAACTATTGGGGAAATGATTTTTTAAAAAAATTTTGAAGTTGTAGATGGATGGAATGTCTTTATTTTGTTTATTTTTATGTGGTGCTGAGGATTGAACCCAATGCCTCACACATGCTAGGCAAACATTCTGCCACTGAGCTACAGCCCCAGCCCAAGGAAATGATCTTTTTACATTGGAAAATAACACATTAAACTTATAATCATGACTTATATAAGAAATCCAAGTTTAATGTACCAGAAATATTATTAAGCTGCTTGAGGTGGTCAAGTGCCTTGTAAGTAATGCATTCAACTTCCACGTTTCCTAGTACTCCTAATGAAAAGGTTTTAATAAGAAAATCCTGCCCAGCAGTTGCTCTTCTTATATTTCTGAGCAAACACATCTAACAGTGTGGTCGTATTCTTTATATGCTTAGACGCTGTTTTCCAAGCTTGGGCACCACATCATCTGTATGTGACTCAAAGCCACAGAGGTCTTCATTCTTTCACTTACAGATTTCCAAGCGGCTCCATGGCCCACAGTGAGCATGATACACAGCTTCCCACTTCCATACACTCACTAGAGTTCAGGAAAGGGAGAGGAACACTAGCTTACAGAAACCCACCAGGCCTGTCACATGATTTTGTACAATACTCATTACCATGGACCTCATCTCCTCCCTTATCAGGGTCAAGGTGAGCATATGAACTCTTAAGGTTCTCTGTACACCAAAAAGCAGAGTATGACATAAGAAAAGTTAAAATAATAACAGTGTGGTAATCAAAGGGGTTACCAGGGCAATATGTCATTAAGTATCAAGAATGGCAGAGAAACAAAGAACTGTGACTAGAGAGAAAGAAGAGATGAGATAAGTATGCATGGCAGTTGCAGACAGGAATTACCTCAGGTATAGTGAGAATGTTGGGAGTGCAGGCGATTTCTAGTAGGGGATTTGGTCTAAGTAAAAGGAGTTATGTGTGATGTAGCCACTGGTCACATTCCCATATGCCCCTGACCAATGCTATACCAAGGAAGAGAACATCACACTCTAATCAGCCTCTGAGCTTTCAATCAAGTACATCTATCCCCTATGATGCTCTTCTTCCATGCTCATCTAGCTGGCCAGAGTGCCACTGTCACCACCACCCCCCACAAAATTAGTGAGGACTTGAGATATTCTGGGTATTTTGCTAGGGATGCAGACTCTTCCAAGAGTTTTCTGGTCATCTTCAAGCAAAAGCCATTTCCTCTGTGCAGTATTCCTTTATCTCTGTCTGCCCAATAAGTCTGATTCCTTCCTTTAATCTTTTCTCACAGACTTTGCACGTATACCTATTTTATGAAATGCATACATTGCATCATTAATTATTTATATGTCTATCATGGCAATCCATGACCAAAGTAATTTCCATGGAGGCCTGGACTTGAATCTTATACATCTTTGTTTCTCTGCTGCCTAACTTAATATCTAGACAACGGATGAGTCTCCATCAGTCTCTTTCTCTGTTCTGTCTAGTTTGTTGCACCACTTACAGTGAGTGATCCTAAGTAACCTTTCCTAGCCTCAGTCTCCTCCCATGTAAGAGAATTAGAGAAACTTCCACTTCATGAGCTCCCTGACAAGTTTCACAGAGTAATACCTGGCATATGAGTGAGCCTCCATTGTTAACTATGATCATTGTTAGTTGCTGACTTGGAAGCAATGACAAAAAATTCTGGGATCATTCTATGTCATGGAACCAAATCAACAATATAAACTCTAAGAATCAAATGATACAAGGGCAAAGGTCTCAAATGATTATGTACAATAATCAGAAAGCACTAACTCAAAGTAGGCAAAAATGTACCAAGTTTACAAAAAGCCTTTGTCTCCTAGCCATACAATGATCACCAAAGGTGTGGGATCTTAACAACCATGCACTTATTTCTACTACCTTACTTCAATGTGTCTGCATGAAATGAACTGCACGTCACTATATACAGTACTTCAACCATGGTGATTTTGTTAACAAAGAAATATTGTAAAATTGACATAGGGCTTAAGCAGCAAAGGAGAAGGTATGTCTTAACGTGTAATTAACTTTATGGACTTTTCAAAGGTCTCCAGGTTCAGCGTGGTAATTATTTTAAATAGTTAAAAGCATGCTCTACGAAAGCCCTAAGTGGTCACGTGGTTCAAGGCGACCTGGCTGGCTCTGGCTTAAGGCCTCCAGTACAGAACTAATTCCCCAGGTGCAAAGAAAATCTTAAAATCAGTTCTGGAAACAAACTGCCTAAATTCATTTGTAACTTTTAAAGCACTATATAAAGCATGGAAATGAATCCTAAAGTACTAAGAATTTCTGATTTAGACATTGAGTAGATCCCACAAAGTTATAAAACACTCCAGAGTGGAAGCAATTTCTTTCTTCTCCAAGAGATCTACATATTGTTTCCATTTTTTTCTATTGCTTATATGCTTAAAAGCTAATTTGAAAGAAGTAAACAGGTCTAGGCTGAATGCAGTATTTACATATCGAGCCTTTGTTCTGACTTATGTAAGGAAACTGAGGAAGCACCAGACAAGACACAATGGACTAGAATAAAGAGGACCAATTTTAATCCAAGAACCAGTTCTGACTCAGCAGTAGCAGACCCCGATGAGAACCATTATTCCAAAGCATGACATTAAGCATTCCAGGATCTGTAGCTGAGCAGCACAGGAGTAAAATGGGCCTTGTTAAATTTCATAAATTCAATATATGATGCTGACCTGCCACATATTTAAAAATTTTTAATCTCAGGAAATCACATCACTGACAAACACTATGGTAACATAAATACCCTCAGGAGGAGTGTTCACTCCTTCAAGCCATGGTAAATCACTACCTAATGTAAAGGACAATCTAAGCAGGGAGAGGTAGCCAAATTAACAGAAAAAAGGTCAGTTACAGAGAGTAAAGCATCTCAGATGGCAGTTACCAACAGTCTTGGATTTAGCATCTCAAATGACCCTTAAAACCATTCAATTTTGCAGTGGAAAGGTTGGTTTATCATGCTTCCTTCCATTGGAACTAACTTTTGCAGATAACCAAATGTAATTAGTAATACACCAACTTTTGTTCAAATTAGAGACCAAGATCTATTAAAGTGTACTGAAGTTCTTTTTTAAATTGAAGACTATTAACAATATTTAGTGTATAAGATATAATAGCAAACTACAGGGACAAAGTCCCAAGAAGCAAAAAGAAAAAAAAAAGATTTTTACACTTAGATCTAAAGGAGTAAGCAGCTGAGGCAATGAAAGACTTTTGACCTGGCCGCGAGCCCCTGCACAAGTTCCTTCACCCCTTTTACTTCACAGGGTTCCTGTATTAAATTAAAATCTGTAGGAAAGTGCTTGATAGTGTCTGATACATGAGAAGCATGCTATAAATGTTAGTTATTGTTATATCATATTCCCAATCTCAGAATTAGGACATTTGTTTTTATTTATTTATGCATTTTTGTTTGTGGTGCTGGGGATCATGTCAGGGGTCTTGCACATATGAGGCAAGCAGTCTTCCACTGAACTACACCCCAGTTAGATATTTGCTTTTAACCATATGACTCGAACAAATATGAAGTTGGATAGTAGGCAAATCCACATATTAAACATGGAAAGAGAAGATGAGGGATGAAAAAAAAGTCAGGAAGTTGGAGAGAGAATAAATATATGTGAGTGAAGGGCCCAAAGAAAGACAGGAAACAATAAGGCTAACAGGAAATAAGAATCAGAAGTGATGAATGGTTAAAATGTACAGAGAAATGAATGGAATTTCCAAGTTGCAGGGTCAGTAGAATAACAACAAAAGCAATCATATTGTGGGGCTTTAATGCAATCAATCTGGTATAAATTAAAATTATTTGCAAATAGTTCTTCTTTCCTTAATCTTACCACTGAATATAAATACTGTATGTACCAACAACCCAGGTATTTTGGTTGTACTGCACAAATCACCCATGCAAAAATACATCCAAAGCCCCTCTTTGATTTATTTACTCATGGATTTCTCATTTTAAAATAATAACTGGCTCCAGATTAAGTAAAATGAAACTTTATGTTCAAACTCTAGCATAAACTTCAGAAATCAGAAAAGTAATATTAGAAGAGCTAGTCCCCCTGCATGATATCTTCTTAAAATCAGTGCAGTCCACTGAACATAATACATAAGGTAGGTATGCAAAAAATTTGGTACTTGAAGAACATGGAATTTGAATAATCTGCGTAAAGCCTTATCAAATTGCCAATATCAAAACAACCTATTCTGTGAAGGCAATGAATCTATTTAAAGGGACAATAAAAGATATCCTTGTCAATAATGCAAATAGGGGGCAATAATATTAATGTAATTACTACAAGGAGCTGCAGTTTATACTGAACCATGAGCTCATCCTGACATCAACTGCAGCTGTCCCAAGAGGTATGAGATACAAACAAAAAGGACAAAGTTATAGATGAAATTGAGTAAAGTATACACACATCTTAGTGGCATACAGAACCAACAGGTCCTCACTCCACAAAAGCACTATGCTGTCCTAAGAATAAAGAGAACTTCAGTTTCAAACTTTAGGATACCTTCACCTTGGACATGAAGCTTCTTTACTGAATCTTTAGAAATGTTCTTTAAACACGCTAGTGTTTAATTAGCAGATCCACTAACATTTATCACAGTGATAGTGTCTGAATAAATCTGGTTGATAATTACAACAGAAGAGAAGAAGGGAAGGGAAGCAGGCAGTGGGGGGAGGAGAAAGGAGGAGAGGGCCAAGAGGGGAAGGAGGAGCCCAAGTTTCAAACAACTTTAAGCAGGAGGGACGCAGTGGCCACGATCACCACCTCACTTTAACCTGTAAGACAAAGCTCCTAGAGGCAAAAGAATATGCCCAGGCTCACCAATTCACAGAGACGTTAGGACTGAGGCCCAATGGAAACAAAACTAAATCTAGACAATCATGCCTCCTTCTCTGAACCCTGCCTACAAAGTTGTAGAGATCTGCAGATATGATCTCCTATGGACCGCAGGCAGCTTGACCTCTCTGGGCTGATTGTTTCGTTTAGCAGTTTTATGCCATCTTTGCACTGCACAGAAAAAGGGGCCTGGAAGGCAGCACAAGAGTTCAATTGCCAAAAGCCTAAAGGAAAGTCTGCAGGGTTGCAGAAGTGGGCCCTCACACCCTGCTCTGTGCCCTGTGTTCCTCCCTCTCTGTGGGTTCTTTCCCCTCTGTCTGTGATCAGGCTCGAATTTCCAATATATAGAAAGTAAAAATACACTATTCCTTGAGTTCTCACTTTGCCTTCAGGCAACAATTCTGACCTGCACCAGATGCTCTCCTAGGACCTTTGTGAAAGCACACTTGGTGCACCCCACCCACTACTTAACTGCTATGGAACTGGGGAGGGTCTGCACTCCTCTGCATGAGTCTCCTCCTCCTCACCACCACCACCACCACCATCCCCTTGGCTCTGCAAGGCCCTCTGTTTTTCTTATCCATCTTTCAAGGTCCAAATAGAATGCCACCTTCTCCAGAAAGGATAAGCACCCCTGATTTCCCCAAAGCATGACTCCTTTCTCAGTGCTTTTTCCTGTGACTCTGAATTAAGAAAGTGCATTTTTCATTCTACTGAATGAGTTTTATGGCTGTCTTTCCCCAAAAACTAGAAATATCTTGGGTTAGACCCCTGTCTTACTTGCTGTTATACACTTTAGTTTTCATTGCATTTAAATCTCTGGTTAGAATTTATCTGTTGCCAATTTATCCTAGATCACTGTCATGGTATCTCAGATGCAGAGGAGATAGTTCTTTAGCTTTAAAGACCTCACGAGGATCTCAAATTCTAACCACCTAGATAAAAGGTCTCTGCAATAAAGCAGATGCATCTAGAATGAGAAAGAAAAGCTACAGGACAAATGTGACAGAAACTTATGATCTGCCATGATGAGATTTCATCATTTCAGCCTACCCTTGCTACCACAAACTCCATCAGCTTTACTACACGGGTAAATGTTAGGTTAGTAAAACGTGTGTTATTATTGCTGGAAACAGGCCAATATGTGAGGGTGTTTGGGTGTAAAGGTGAAAAGGGCAGTAGTGGAGGGGATGAAAGGCAAACAGAAATTAGAGGTATGGTGGAAGAGAGAGGTGAAGAGGGGATGACAGGGGGAAAAATATCACAGAGGAAATTACTCTCTACAGACACAGGAGCTGGATGACAGTCAAGAACAAAAGAAGAAGAACTGGGACATCCAGGCCCTAGAGAGGGGCAAGCTCCTGAGAGGACCCATGCCACTGTGGGCCAAAGGGCTCTGTGTGGAGGGTGCCCTGCGTCTGCTGTCGGTTGAGAGGTCCAAACTGATCTGGATGCTCTCTCCACAATTTGCTCCCATCCACCTCCTCTGAACATGCCAAGGATGGAATCAGAAACAGAGTCCTGGCAGTGGTTTCAGCTGTGAAGCTGGTCATTCTCTGAAGCCAGGACAGACTGGGCTCAGTAAAGAGGCTTTTTGACAACAGAACAGATTCTCCCATTAATCAGGAATGCTCCTGGGAGGAAGGATCGGAGCCAGTCAGCTCCTGGTCTGGATATGGCTAATAATTACTCTCTTAGGTTTCTGGAGGACCTCTGCCAGGGTTTCTTCTAACTGCATACAGCAAATATGATTTTCCCTTTGTATCTAAAAAGATGGCAAGTGATAATACTGAAAAGAAATGTGACCAAGGCCAAAAGGGTGAGCTTAAATAAAATGAGGCATAACTAAAACCAACTCCAGGTAAAAAAAAAATACCAAACCTGTTATGTTGTTTCCTTTTCAGAGGACAGCACGAGCTGATGTCCTGTTTTCTACTGACTGGAAATGTCCAGTCATTGCATACTTTTCTTCTTATTGGGTCAATGAAAATTACCATTCATGATCATAACCCTGAAATACTGTTAAATTCTGAACATGTTTTTATACTTCAGGATACTTTCTGAAAATCAGTCTGTTTATAGCAACTCCTTATTGACTGTTCTCCATTAAGGAAAAATAATATTTTATTCTTAACTCCACAAGCTCCCCCCTCTCCTTATAAGCCTGCAAGAGCACCTCCATTAAAGGCACAAGATAAAGTCTAATAGGTTTTAGCTTTATCTGAGTTATCTGGTATAAATTAGTTTTAATCCATTATTTTTTTAATTCACCATCTATTAATGATCTCCTGGGTGCCGGGCACTGATTCTGCCGGGGACACAGGCAGGCACACAGGAGAAGAGGGTCTGCATGTGCTCTATATCTGTATGAGATAGAGCACATATCCACTTGTGTTTCCTTCAGCTGGCCTGGATTCTCCTGGGATTCTAGTGTCAGAATAACCATGCCTGAAACACTAGATATGCATTGTCAAACTTACAGAAATAATCTGTGAATCATTTAAAAAGAAGCCGAGCAAATTAGGCTATGAGTTTTGCTGACATGGATGGGGTGTGGGGTGGGGAGTGACAAAAACATTCTCCAAAGGTCAGGAGAGAACCAGGGTCCATGAAAGATGCAGGGGTAATACACAAAATAGCAGAAGACAAAGCCAAGGAACCAGAACCAGGAGTTGATGAATTGAAATGTTCACAAGTTTGCTCATGGGCTTCAGGCAGGGAAATATTTAAATGACTTACTGTCAAATCATCATCCCCATATGAAGAAAAGGACTCAAAAATCACTTCTACCATGGTATACTCTGACTCATTTAAAATGGTCAATGTTCTAACTGACCTCCAATTCTACTCTAGCCTCCTTCTAATACCCATTTCCCACAGAACAGCCAGAGTTTATTTTGAAAAGTGCACACTTATCATCTTCATATGAACCTTAAAACTCCTTTGTGGACTCCTAGTCCTTTGGGCATGAAATACAAACTCTTAACCTTACTGTCTGTTTGAACTCTTTCCTGCCCCTTAGAATGTTTTCCAAGAACTCTGTATAGCTAATGCCTTCCTACTTTTCAGTCCAACTTAAATATCATCTCTTCAGAGAAAGGTCCTTTCAAACCATCCTGTCTCAGTCTCAACACCCTGGAAGTCACCAGCAATATTGTAATTTCATTTATGCCCCATAAGACTGAAAGCTTGGGAGGACCAGAACTCATGCATCTTGCTCAGACTGAATGTAGCACAATGGGGCAAAGCAAGTGCCCAATACATATGTGTTGAATGACTGAATAAACAAATCAGGGAAAAGTGTATAGGAAACATTCACTAAGGGCACATGATTATCCTTTTCAATTGAACTATACAGAATAAACACACAAACTTCAGACAAAGCAAGCTTTTAGAAAACAACTTTTGTGCCTACTTTTGAAACTGTTTTTAATTTTAAGTCAGTAAGTTCATTCATAATAGTGTTGTTTCCTAACTTTTTCAGGTTGGAAATTTACAAATGACCCACAAACACTGGTAAGAAGACAGTGATGGATAATTCCAAAGCAAGGGGTTTTGCAGTGATAAGAAAGGTGCATGGTACCAGACTGAACCACACCCACACCCGAAAAGTGCATCCCAGGGACACTGCTTCATATTATTAAAAGAAAAGCTCACAGATAATCTAGTGGATGTAAAAAGCTGGAAAAACATGAAGGTATAAAGATGTTTCCAGTTCACTGTTTTGAGTATTTTAATTAATGGAAAAATCAGATCTCACTATGTTGTTCTCTAGAGTTTAACTGACCCTTTCTAGGGTCAGTTAAAATATATTATAGGATAAATATATTCTAGGATAAATGAAAAATATGGCTGAAATACTAACAGAACTGAAATATAGGATTCCTGTCAATACACACACACACACACACACACACACACACACACACACACACACTTCATGAGTACTTTAATTAAACTAAGTTATTTTTTATTTACAGAAAAAATACTCTTGAAGAATCTTTAAAGAGCTGAAAGTCCAGATGAAGATCCAAAAATTACATGCAGATGAAGGAGCCTGACCACAGGGACAAAGGCTTAAAAACAACACCACATTCATTGCAGGAAGTTTTGAGTACATACAAATATATTTATGTCTGTTGCAGTAGATATCTAATTTTATACAGAATTTGTGTTTGTGTGGGATTCCATTTGTTTGCTTTTGGGACTCCCACTGAAACAACAAGCCATTCAATCAGGCCCTGCCACAGAGTACAAGAGCACAGGGCAGAAACATATCGCTTTTGGCTTCACGAATGTTCTTCCTCACTTGTGTGAAAAGCCTTTGTTGACTGTACTGTGAAAAAAAATTCAAGGAATGAAAAGTCCTACTGTTGTAACTGTGCCAAAAAAGTATAAAGAAACAAACCCAGATGCTAGAATTTGAGGCATTTCCTCTGCTATGTGACCATGTTCTTTAACTAAAGGTCAAAAGAACATTAAAGGGCTTAGATATTTTAAAGTTTTAAGAGCATATATTTGTGGTCCTCTCAGTTTGTGTATGCTAGTGACAAATACTTAATTGACATTTATCACAGAATTTGTTCAGCAGCATTTAAGGAAAATCCTGGTATTACTTTCAAACATGATTTATTTAGATTTCTATGCCTTATATTAATAGAGATTGGCTCACGTTCCTTACAGCCCAAGTCCCTCCAAAATGCCAGTGAGTGAATAAAGTCATTCTTAAGCCCATTTCACATTTACTACCTCCAAACCCCTTCCCATGTCTATGTGTTATAACTTTATAATCTCCCCCCTGGGACATTCATTTATTTTTGATGCTGCAGACAGAAGAAAGTAACATGAAATACAATAATTTTATTTATCTTTATAGGAGTTACTTCACACAAGATTTATAAAGACATGAAATGTTATTTTGGTAATAGAACACAGTACCTCCTCCCATAGGAAATATGACAGTCAATCATTATGTTAAGCAAAGCACTGTCAAATAGACCACCCATTTGGTGATAGGACTCATACTGAAATTTTTAAAACATATTTGAAACAAAAGAAAAGAAAATTTTTAAGAGATGGCAAAAGTCTTAATGGAGAGGTTAATATGATTTAGGAACATACAACAAAAACACATAAAGCATCAAAGTTTATATGTGATTTTGTTGAAAATCCTCTGGACAACAGTGTTACAACTATTAAGGTAGCAAAGACTTCACTTCAATACAAAGAGCTATAAAATACAGTGAAGAATTCCCATTTCAGACTTCTGGATGGCCAAATACAGAGGCCTCCCCAAACAAGATTTCACTTTGAGAGCCAGAATGGCTTCAAGTTGGTAATCTTGGAGACCCAGAGTCCTCTATTGTCTTTACCTCTGTCACCAGTATCTTCCTCCACATATAGAAAACTGAAGCCAACAGCTGATAAGTTAGCAACCATTCCCATCTTGTTTACTAAAACTGTGAGTTATTTGCAGGAATGGTTTAAATAATTGTGTTGGGAGTCATCGCGGTCACTAAAGGACATAGCATCTGATCAGGACCCTGTAGCAGCTCTTATCTATCTGGAGGAGATGAGCTTTCTGACTTGTTGCTCTAGAAATGTCAACAAAAGGAAGACAGTATTCAACTTCTTCTCTCATATTTCCTTTGCTACTCAACAGGGTCAGCTTCCCTGGCATGTGGGAAGCAGATAGACAACACAGTTTAATAGCAAGCTTGGGTGTGGTTGTTACAGTGATAAGAGAAATGAAAGTGGAAAGAGTTTAAATAATATTTATGTGAAGAGTCATAACTTATTCCCCATGAGCTGTTTACAAAGCACATAATATTACATCAATTCTTAAAAAGCACCACTGGAATGTAGGTATAGCCAGTGGCTAATGTCGATGACTAATGTGCACTGTCAAAGAAGAGCAAATATTTCAAGAAATTCTTAACCAAAAACTGTAATATCACTATGATCTCTGCCATATTTAATAGCACAAAGGTAAATGCAGAGATATACATATCGCGTAAGATAAAAATAAACACAACTGCATTTATTTCCAGGTACTACTTATTATGTTACCACATATGTGTGTGCTCACATAATCTAGCTATACATGGGCATATTTGCAATTTCTTTTGGCACAGAAAGTACACAAGTACACATGTGACATGCATCGTTTTTAAACACATTATTTCCTGTGCACATGAAGACTGACTTGTATAAATCCACATGGGATGCACTCTCCTGACTAATGAGATTTGAATAGTCCTTGAGATATTTAAAGGTCCCCCAGGGACAACATAAGAGTATTTTCAGATAGGCAGATATAGAGATACCAAGAGATATAAAAGAACATACAGATAACATTTTGGGGAGTTCCATGACACACTGAGATGTAACACTACAACATAATTTCATTTGAAAAATTCCTGATGGGACAGAAACAAGTTGGCTCTCCATCTGAAAGAATTGATTCAGATGGTTCCACTGTGTTTAGCAATTAGAATGCCAAAGGGCAGTGAGAACATGGAATAATACAATATTTTATAAACATTTCTTTAAATGTTATATCCAAGGTATTAGGCAGTTTAAAAATTCTAATTACCCAGATCTGGGTCAGACACAATAGAGACTTTGTTTCATGCATTAGAAAAGTGAGCAAGGTCCCCTGAGGTCATAGCAGAACCACCTGTGGACAGGATTCCAGTTCTGCTCTGCAGGGTTTCAGAGACACTTGCAGGATGATTTAATTATCCTCTGCCAAGAATATAAACTGCATCACAACACTGAAACAAGCACCCTTTCACATTTGCTGTTGCAAAAAACACATCTCTCATGTTTATAAAAGGTAGACTAGATATTTTTATTTTTTTGCCAAAAGAGGGGAACAATAAATAACAGTCTTTAATATAATATAAAGACATACACAAGATTGGAGTGTGTTTGATGACTTTAAAATATCTTTTTATTAAGGATCAACCAGTGTTCTTACCCATCTTCCAAATTTCCAGGACCTTATAACAGAACATGGAAACACAGTTTGAGGAGAATAACTTGATTTCATTTTCTAAACTGCATACAAGAGAGAGAAATCTGACAAAGTGTACAACACCATAGCAGCTCATTCTACTGACAAATCACTTTACTCTATGTCTACAAAACCTGAATTTTATCTGCAAATATATGGACATACTAAGAAACAGAAGTATCAATTTCTTAAATTCCTGTATTGTTCTTTTATTACTGGAACAGGAAAAGAAAGGCTACTGATAAGGAGAAAGCACTGTGGTTGCTTTTTGGGGAATTTAAAAAATTCCAGTAAAAGAGAAAAGAATAAAAAATTTTCTGACACTTGGGAAACTAGGAAGTTGTCAGCCAGAAACAAAGAATACGTCCTCAATTTGGAGAAACATTCCAGTCCCTTAAAAACTCACACAGACACTAATTCATCTTGTGTTGATCCCTTCCCTCTTCCAATGTTACAGGCACCACTTATTGCTGTCACTTCCTCCTGATGCTAAAAGCAGTTAGCAATAGAGGCCACAAATCAAAAGCAGGAAGGTACCCCATACAAGAGAATGTCCTGAGCTTCAGATGCATACCAATATGAGCCCATTCTTCCTATCTTAGTACCCACCACTCAAATAATAGCCTCAAAATACATTATTCAAATACCCCATAACAGTATGCTTAGAGAAGCTTACTATGCTTTTAGAACAATTCCAAAAATTTTTCAGAAGTCCAAGTATTTAATTTTAATGCCCACAAATACCTTTCTTGAGAAGGGTATACACTTCACAAAGAAGGCAGAGGCAGCAGTTCTAAACATTTTTAAAATCATAAGATTAAATTAGCTTCGATTAGATTTTTTAAAGATTATCTCCCAGGATGTCTACCTCTATACAACAAAATTCAGCCTTCCCATGGCTGTTCCATCCCTCTGGCCACTGTCTGTGTATCTATCTCATGGCCCCTCAAATGTTCTAGAACGAGTTCTTTTTCATATTCATTTCAAATGCTCCTGTGCAGTGGGCCAGCTGCAGGTCTGTCCTCACCAGGTAAGCAGGACACAGAAAGGGGCAGGTCTGAATACAGGGACTCCTTGCTCCATCCTAAAGAGCTCTCTCAATTAGAAAGGATTAAAATGTGAATGTTGGCTAAGGAAACCTTCTAAAATGCAATCAATCAATTAAATCAATCAATTTAATCAGTGACTAAAGACCAGCAATTTAAACCTTTTCTCATATTAAAGGGAAGAGTGATGAAGACAAAGATGAGTCTGGACTTTTGAAGTGGGACAAACAGAATAGGGTAATCATATAAGGAAAAAAAGAAAATGTGGCAATCTTCACAAGTTTTATACAAAGTTAGCTCTATTAACCTTCAACGGGAAGCAGAAGAAACTATAGCTTGGCCTACAGGTGCATTTTTGTGTGACCCCTACTTCCTTTAATAAAGATTTTAGCTTTTGCTTTCATTAAAAAACTTAAAACCCTCTGTATTCAGAAGAGCTTTTTTCCTCAGAGAATGTCTTCCTAAAGGTATTAGTAAATACATAATACTGGCAAGATTGGGAAATGGAACAAAAATATTACTAGAGAATTTTTATCTGTAGTAATAAAATAGGAAGAACACTGAAATACCACTTTGACTAAATGCAAATTCCTGCTGAACTCTTTCAGCCCCTCTCCCCCCGCCACGTTTTTCTCCTTGCAGTACTCGATTGAAATAATTGGCACTCTACCACTGAGATACAACCCCATCCCTTTATTGTGAGACAAGATCTCCCTAAGTTTTCCAGACTGTCCCAGAACCTGCAATCCCCCTGCTCCTCTTGCCTCAACCTCCAGAATCCCTGGGCTAATAGGTGCACTGCCCCACCTTGGCTGGCTCCCAAAGTCTTTCTGGATCTTCCTTCCACAGACTTCTTTTCCCTCAGCAGAACAAATAAAAAACAGTTTGTCTTGGAAGAGTTGTCCACAATCCCAGATAATGGTTTGGGAATACTAATTGCACCAATGAAGAAATTTCCAATGGCCCGAGATACCAACTAAGGACAGCTCAGGAGAGACAGTACACTCTTTAGGAACACAGTCTCTTTAGCCTGGCTGATGGAGACAAGTTGGCCTGGCAGAAGACCTCTGTTCTGCAGAGGTCTGGGGAGAACCCAGATACAGAAGGCAGCTCCAAGCCTCTGGGAGGAAGGCAGTCCCACCCTGGGGAGTGATCTCCACTCAGTTACCTTTTACAGTAGCTCAGAAGGGATAGGATTCCAGATTCTTTGCTAATGTCAGGAAAAACCTTTGCAGGGGCCAGGCCTTAGCTGGACCCAGCTGGTCCAGCAGCAACTCAGCAGCCTTGCATGAGAGCACTTACTGAACCCCAGGAATAACTGAGAGGTCACGTAAAGCCAAGTCAGGAACCACAAACACTGGAGGGGCTCCTCAGGGCTATCCAATGGTGGAAACCTTAAACTGTTCAAGTGGGTCATTAGAACAACATTTTGGTAAGTAACCCCAGAGATGGAAATTGAAAGGTTCCAGAAGAATATTATTTCTCTGAAAGTATCAGGTGGTTTTCTGGCCTTTCAACAATGACAAAAAAAAAAATCTTGTTAAAAATTCATATTAAGTACAGGATATTTAATCTTAAACTAAAGCATAGTTACGTAGCAAACAGTGCCCATCTACAACTGCTGGTACTTCTTTAACTAACCTGGAGTAGGTTTGGAAAGAGATCATACAGGTGTTTGGACTAGGCACAATTTAGGACAGAAAACATAGCTTGAAAAAGCTAGAGTTAAGAGTTAAAACAAAACACAAAGTTTAAAGCAGAGAAAAGGTGGGAAAATTGACACATAGTACAGAACATTATTACTTTATTTACCTGTAGAGTATATAGAAAGCATCTTTCTACATGCAACGTTGGAAATATGGTTTCTACACCCTTCATTTTCTGTAAGCTTGAAGTGGTTGAATAAAATGCTTTCCTGTACCCATCTACCCACACTTCTCTTGGCAAAAGGATATAAAACATTTAATCATCACTTTTCTTTCTTGATGGGCACAAGAATTTGCAACTACCAGAAGGTCATTCTATGATGTCCCACAGCTAAAATGCAGGTACAATTATCCAACTAACTGCTCCTCTCCAACTGGTCTTAGGCCAAGTCCCTTGAGTTTCCTGTTTTTATTTCCCAGATATTTGAAACTGGTTTCTGCCTTTGGGTAGCCCTTTTGATTTTCCTTTTACCAGTTATCAAGACATCAAAACAACAATGATTTAAAACATGTTTTTAACGGCAATTCTCCTAAAGATTTGTACCTTCAATATAAACACTTAAAATATTGATTCAACCAGTCTAAGAGTCTACTATTTATAAAAATAACTTTGTCTATAGTTTTTCCCCATGAAATACTTATATTTATATTTTAAAGTATATATATATATATATATATATATATATATATATATACACACACACACACTTGTGTCTTTGCATGCATATATGTAAGCATATATTCTCTTAAAAAAGACATACCGTATTATCAATTTGTCACTGTCTTTACAAAAAAAGTAGGTTAGCAATACAGACTTAAAATTGCTGCCTTAATTTAGAATATATTCACAAGCATAATTCATTACTGCTTTTAAGATGTAACTAGCCTAAGAGAAACAATTTATGCTAGAAATTTTAATGAAGTCCCTAACATAAAAATGAGCAGTCTAAAACCTAAAACAGAGAAAGCATGGTCACTGCAAAACTGACTGCCTGGCTTCTGAACAAAAAAGAAAGAATTTGAGAAGTTCTCTTTTTTTTTGGGGGGGTAATATGGTAAGTACACATATTCTCTTTTTCAAGGAGTACATTAACAAAAGTTTGGAAAGACCATGAGCTTTCCCTGAACTTCATAAACCTCATAAAATATACAGTAGCCACTCCATTTCCATTCTTGCTCCAACAGAATAATTACAGTCATGATAGGTTGTAAGAAGAGCCTCCTAACTTTAACTCTGGTACACCAGAGTCTCACCCTACTACATTAACTATATTGAAAGGAAATATATATAATTTAACTCTTAGTATTTCTGATCCTATGAATTAATAATTACACTCGATCATTTCTCCTATAGTCCATACTATATTAGAAAAGATTTGGAGATAATAATATTTAATGACAATCAGAAAATCAAGAACAGCACAGGTGTTTCCATAGCCTACAGACCAAAAAATCCCTTAGATATATTCAAAAAGTTTAGAAAACATCAAATGAGCAAACATAAAGGATCAACTCTTTTAAAAACAAATGAGGGGCTGGGATTGTGGCTCAATGGTAGAACGCTTGCACTAGCATGTGTGAGACATTGGATTCAATCCTCAGCACCACATAAAAGTAAATTAAAAAAAAAACAAAGGTATTGTGTCCTATAACTAAAAAAAGTTTTAAAAAAATGATTTTCAGCATCCAAGTTTTAGGATTGTTTATTACCTGGTGCTATGCATACAAGATAAAAGGTCCCCATTGTATTTTAACTTCTTTTAACATTTATTTGGGAAAAAAAATCTAATTTCATAGTGAACCCACTACTAGGTATTAATATTTGAAATAAAGAAATTTTAGCATGGGCTGGGGATGTGGCTCAAGTGGTAGCGCGCTTGCCTGGCATGCTTGCGGCCCGGGTTCGATCCTCAGCACCACATACCAACAAAGATGTTGTGTCCGCCGAGAACAAAAAAATAAATATTAAAAATATTCTCTCTCTCTCTCTCTCTCTCTCTCTCTCTCTCTCTCTCTCTCTCAAAAAAAAAAAAAAAGAGAAATTTTAGCATATGCTTTGTTCTAAAAAATGTTAAGTGGTAGTAGAAATCCACAGGGATTGAAGAGGTGCACAACAAACTGCTTATTTGTACAGGGAAGTGGACTCCCATGAACAACACTTTGCTCTCAATGTGTGGTGAGACTTGGGCAGGTGCACTTTCTCCTGGGGTTTCCTGGAATTGCAGATTTCCCAGCCCTCACCTCTACATGAGAAACCTAGGAGGCACTTTCCATGCATGACACTCAGACCTTCCATGGACCTTTGGCCCAGGTGCAACTGCGTGGGAGCAGGGCTGGGGGCATCTTCCTTCCCTGTACTTATGTTATAGAATGACATCAGGTCCCCTGCCATAGCTGAAAGCATCTATCTCCACCAGGCAGTTTCAGAGGCTAAAAGGGAATTCTGTTGCATTACTTCAAAGGTGGTATGAAAGCTAACAGTATGTCCAGCTCCATTCCATCACATTTTCTGTGAGACTTTCTGCCCTCCTCCCAACACACATTCACCTAAAAAGTGTATGTATGTATATATATATATATATATGAACATGTACACACACACAGTCTCAAACTTTTGACAAGAAAAGTTCTAAGAATAAAAGCATACAGTATATTATTCCTCTCTAAATACAAAATTTTTGTTTACTGACAAATATTATAGATAGTATCAAGAGAATATTTGATGAGGTCACACAGCACAGGTTGTTCCATAGGCTACAGACCAAAAAAAGATAACAACCAAGTATAAAATTCAGCACTTAAACTTCACTTGTGTGAAAAAATGTGAAAGAAAAATAATGAAAACACTAAACAAGGAATAAGAGACTCATTATAGCAACATTTCCTCAGGTAGAACTGAAATAGCAAAAATTAAAGCATGGAATAATTAAAAGTTAATGCTCTGAGGTGTTTATAATCTGGAAGGAAAACATCTATAAAATACAAACCATTTGTCTCTATGTCAAAACTAGTTTAGCTTAGAGAATATAGCCATCCAACATAAAATCCAACTATCTCTTTTATCTTAAGCAGTAGAAAAAAAAATACAGACATCAAACTTCATATGAACCAAGTATTTCTCATCTAACTCCCAATCCTTACTAGCTAGAGGAATATATCCTATGCAATAGACATTTCCAGAATAAGTAAATGATTAAAGTGTTATTTGAGGAATTTACAGCATATTTTTAAAAAATAAAAAATCAAAAGCAAGCTCCCACAGCACAACTAAAATGTGGCATAATTTTTGTACTTGGCACCATTATGGCCAGTAAGGTCCTTCAGTTAAAGGCAAACCAAAGTCAAACTGGCCAACTGGAGGTGTAGTGGCCCACGGCCTGTGCTCAAAACTTTCTTTCTGAATGAAGTCATGTTCTGAATGAATAAACAATGAAAGCAGCTCTGACATCAAGGGACTTATGAAGAATGCCAAGGAAAAGGTTCTGCTAGACTGAAAGAGTCTGTGACAATAATCTTATTTCTTTATCTTCCTATGCTATTTAATCATCTTAGTGCTCTCCTCTGAACTACTCTAATCCCAGGGATGGGTCTGAATTACTCTAACAAACACTTGTAAAGACATTTCTAAACAGGGACATGCAAATGGGTCAACCAAATAATAATCAATTAAATTATTACTTTATATTTCTAGTATCATGAGTGTCAACAACAGTGCTTTGGGTTCCCTTTCAGCTGGCTAACAGTACTAGCCCTTAGCCTCTCTTTGACTGTGTGGCAGACTATCAATGCTTCCTGCACCAGCCTCACTGCATGCACCCTTTTATCTCACTTTTTTTGTGTTAATGTTGCCAGCCACATTTTCCCTCCATTATACACATTACTGTCACATTAATCTTCCAAAAAAATGCTCCTACTCCTCATGTCACTAAGGTACTTGGAAGTCATTAAGGACACACATTCTCCCTGGCCTGAGCATGACTCACAAATCCTTATCTCCAGTTCAGATCTTTCTATGAGTTCCAGACACATAACTCTCATCTTCCCCTTGATTCTCCATAGATACTGCAAACATAACAAAACAAATGCAGTATGTACCTTATTCAAACTCTCATAAAGCTGCTCTCCTTGTATCCCACATTTAGCAAATGACACCAAGTACATCCTGGGCATTAGCTCCCCAAACACTGATCCTGACTATCACCACCCTAAGCACTTATTTTCACAATCATTCTCCTTCACCCCCCAAATATGGGAGTCTTTCCCATCCTTTCCCACAGAAGTCAAATCAGCCACCAAAACTCACTGACTTAATCACGTCCACTTTCTTCTACATGGGCCCTCTGCTCAAGATCTTTTCTATTTAAGGATGTTCTTACACCCTCCTTTCCCTTCTGTTGGACAAATCAACAAATTTCTCAAGAATTGGAATCAATTTCCAGTTTCTCCGCAAAACCTTTCTTGACTTACCATCTTACAAATGCCAAGTTGTTATTTGTCCACTCATGTATATGACAATGATATACAGTATCACAAGTCAATTTTTGACTCTCTATCTTTTCTCAATAACAGCAAAAATTATGCACCATTTAAGGTTATCTCTAGGTGCTTTTAACAAAAAGAAAGAAAGAAACGATTGCAAAAGGCCCAAGTGTCATACTCCTGTTTGCATAATATTCACTGTGCAGGTCCAAAACAGAAATAAATTTTACACAACCTATACCACTGTAGAAACCCACTTGATGTGTGATGCAGCAATGACTAAAATATTTCAGAACACATTTTATGGTTTCCACACAAATATCTTCTATTATTGATAAATCAATCTGGTGATAAATCAGTGTGAACTTGAGTTATTTTTGTTCTCTTCAATCTTCCAACTAGGGTTATTCCTCTTTGTAGACAGGTCTAACTTTCTCAGGGACGTACCCTTATAGTCCTCAGTATACTTAACATGAGAAACTCATTTATGAAGGCTAGTCTGTGAATTACATTAGCAATTACTTAAGTGACAAACAGCTCTATGTAGATGTCAAATTTAATTTGCCCAAAACAAAACTCTTGAGGCCTCCCTCAATCTTCTCCTCTCCCTACTAAAGGGAAAATATACATCCTTGATTTATCATTCCTTTCCCACCCACATCACCAGGTATTGTTACTTCCAAATGCTATCTCTATTACTTGCACAATCATACTACTATTTCAGGTTAGAAATCTTAGGATTATTTTTTGCTTTGCTACCCCTCCCTTATCCACTAACAGATACTGTCAGTTCTTTCATTGAAAGGCTGTTTGTTCATCGATGTTTTGCTGCCATCTCCCCTGCTACCACTCTAGCCCAGCCTCTGAAGGCACCATGTACAGGTAATGGAAACAGCTCTCCAACAGCCT
The DNA here is from genome assembly GCF_052094955.1 of Ictidomys tridecemlineatus. Lineage (NCBI taxonomy): Eukaryota > Metazoa > Chordata > Mammalia > Rodentia > Sciuridae > Ictidomys > Ictidomys tridecemlineatus. Next base: position 414,588 of record NW_027520983.1, read on the forward strand.
CCTGAAGGTAGCATCTCCTTTTGCCATCCACTCTGCACCTGCCCCTGTCCCCATTCTACCTAACATTGATTTGACCACACTCTGCTTCTCTCTGCTCATAAAGCTGTAATGATTTATGATAGCTAATATTACTAGGCTTCAGGTCCCTGCACGATATTTAAGACATTTCATAATCTGGTTCCATTTGGCCTTCCCATCTTTATTTCCTATTAACCACCTATGGACATAAAACCTGGCTCTTTTAGAACAGTTCTATAAGTAGCTTACACATAAGTCATACATATCCTCTGTTCCACATTTTATTCTTTTATCAATGATGTTCTCATTTCTGAAATCCATCATTAACCAAACTGTTCATGATACCTTATCATATACAATTCTGGGTCATGCTTCTTGACCTTGAATGCCTATGGCATCACAAATGTCAAACTTTTATAATATTAATGATTTAATTATTTATAAGTATGATGTCATCAATAATTTTTTCATATATGATATGTATTTGAATATAAGTTAGAGCTTTTTCCTTCAAAGTTATTTCCCAGTAAAGGAAAACCTCCCTTAATCCCGATTTCTTATAAACTTCACATGCTACAAAGTGTTTTATGTTCAATAGCAAAGCATTTAAATTCAAATGATCTCAAACCAATTCTACTTTTGAAGTATACAGAAGTCATCTGACAATAAATTTAAAACTTTTTAAAAGTAAAGAAATTCAATTAGGTGTAAAGAAATTTACTTAGGTCTTTAAAAAAGCTTTTAAAATTACTTTTAAAAAATCAATGAAGTTAATCACTACCCTGCAAAGATCATAAAAATGCACCTAACTTATTACAAATGTACAGGTATTGTATTTGCAGACATAACTTCCTGTGATAGCATCATACTTAGACTTGCTGCATCTCAATCAACTTAGATGGCTGTGCAGAGGATGTGCAGGTTAATTAATGATCAGCAGGCTATTAAATGACTGGAAAGTGGCCCAAATAAAAACAAGGATAGCCATGTCACCATGAGGCACTGGAAACATTGGAATCAAATAGTTTTGTGAAATATAAAAATAGCAAAAAGCAATGGCTTTAATTGCTTTTATTTCATATAATATGATTTTAAATACGTTTATGTAACAAAATTAACTAGTGAAATAGACATGTAACTACATATAACTATCTGAGTTTCTGTACTGAAGTTGGCAAAACATTCATTTTGGTGGACGGGGCAGAGATGAGCAAAGGGCGATCAGGACAGATAACAGACTATACTGGCTCAGAGTCACGATGGGATCAGAAGGGTACACGGCATGGCTACTACTAGGCCTGCAACTCATCCACTATGTGAAACCTCTGTATAGTTCAGATTCAAAAATTGGATTAAAAGTTACATAAAAGTAACAACTGTTCTAAAATTTTATTTTCATTGTTTTCTGCTAAATTTTAATGATTTGGCAGCACTGGTAAATACAAAGAATAATGTTATTTTACAGGTTACTATAAATTTCTTGTTCTTTATTACCATTTAATAGAACTTGGAAATGTAACACATTTCCAAAACTTCAGTCCTTCCCTACTGTCCTATACGCTTGTCTTTTGGACGTTAAAAATCATTGGTATTCCAAACTGTACTATCAACCATTCCACCTCAGAATGACATAATTTCAGAGATAAAAGATACATTTTTAAATGTCCTATTAGCACTCATTTTCTCTATTTTTTCCCCAAGAGTAAACTAGGGCTAAAGAATAATCCAATGCTGGTCATAGACAGAGATGAGACACAAGCTTAGTTCTTCCCCATCATTATTATGGGTTGTGAGCCACAGTACCAACTTCTGGGTACTCCACTTGGTATTACTGTGGTTTAGGAATCATAATATTTTAAAATTCTCAATATTTTTTTCTAGATTTTATGCATGAATGTACAAATGTCATGGGTCATTTCAGTGTAGTTTTCTTGTTACTTTAATGTAACTTCTGACTTCTCTCGAGAGGTGAAGTGCCTCATGGTCTAGCCATACCTATGTGATTCCTGCTCCCTGGTAAAATCAACATCAGCCTTCAATCCTCAATGCACAATTCTCCCTTCTCTTCTATAGAGTTCCTCATTTTGACAGATGAGCTGCCTTTCTAATTAGCAGGCTCTCCTCATAAAGTACCATCTTACGGTCAATCAAGCAGAATGGACCTGATGACAACAGATGCTGATCTCAAGCACAACACTCACAAGATTATTCATTATGCAGGGGTGACCTAGGTTGGCTGGTACAAGCTACCCTGCTCATGGGACCACAGCATTTCCATTCCACCTCCTAGGGAATACATACACTCAACCTCACACCAGCACCTGGTACACTTAATGCATCTCATTCAGGATTCTAAAAGTGACCGAACTCTGTAAGCTTGTCTTTGCCTTTTCAAACTCAGATACTATCATGGCTCAGAGTTACACAATTCTATACCTTAGAGATGAGTGGTTAACAAAAAAATATGTCTTACCTTCAGTTCTCTTTAAAGCTGAAAGGCACATATCCTTCCTTAAAAACTCAAAGGGATTGTTGCAGGTCCGAATGGTGTCACATTCACATTTCCCATTGATAATATTGCAGCCAGAGATAAGGTTTTCAATGCATGGTTCAAAACTAAGCAGTTAGTCATCATCCCAATTCTCATCTGCAAGACAATTACCCAGATAATATTTTCTTGCTGCTTCATTCAAAGACCTGTTTAAGAGCAAGAATATACAGGGGTGTCAAGATGAACTTCCAATTCTGACACCTCAATTTGTGAAAGCCAATTTTAATTGGCTGAAATTGTACAAAAGAATGAAACTTGACCTCCTACCAATAATGGAGAAGACTAAAATATAGCCATATGGATAGATACATATAAAATGTTTGTGTTCAAATTCTACTACCTCCATGTTATAACAATAATTGAAATCCCTTTAGAATTTTTTATTTAAATAAGATTTCATTAAATAGATTTTCCTGGATTTTTCCATCATCAATAAAATTAAAGAAGTCAACATTTGTCAATTTACAAAATAATAATGATATTATTATTATTATTATTATTATTATTATTATTATTATTATTATACAGGGATTAAATTCAGGGGCACTAGACCACTGAGCCACATCCCCAGGCATATTTTATATTTTATTTAGAGACAGAGGTTCACTGAGTTGCTTAGCACCTCACCATTGTTAAGGCTGGCTTTGAACTCTGGATCCTCCTGCCTCAGCATCCCAAGCCTCTGGGATTACAGGCATGCACTACAAAATTGTTCTTAAAACTACATTTTTTTTCTCCATCAGTAGATGCTAGCCTCAGGTTTGAGACAGTTCTTCAACTTAATACATTAAGGCACTAATGAACATTAAAAAAAATCAGATACCATTAAGAGTCAAGAATGAGACACAATGGAGGAGATCCTCCTCTGCTGCACTTTGGAATTGACTGTTAGTGTCCAATACTGCCCAGAGCTGAAGCCAGCAATGCCCCCAACACTATGAGCTAAGGCCTAGTGAGAGACTGAGAACTTCTCATTCTAAAGCTGAGACCAATCTGAGTGAGGATCACGAAATAGAGTAGATGTTAATAAATACAAAAGATCTTAAAATAAGCTTTGCTGGGCCCAGCTCAGAAGAATCCAACGAACATGACAAAACCATAGTCAGGCTCAAATCCCGGTAGTTAAAGTAACTCTTGCAGGAAACCAGACTGTTTCTCTATGGGTCTCTGGGAAATTACATGGGTTTTTCTCCCTCTTAACATTATCTTTAAAAGATACTTTATCACACCTGAACTAAGGATTGACTGTTGAATAGTAAACATGTTTCTGATAACCATATCTGAAGAGAATTTTAAAAAGTGCTTGAGTTTGAGAAACCTTAAACCTGTTGCACACACTAAGGCAAGAATAAATGCCATCCTAAGAATGTGTGTTGGGCTGGGGGTGTGGCTCAATGGGAAAACACTTGCCTATCATGTGCAAAGCCCTGGGTTCAATCCTCAGCACTAGGGGAAAAAGAAAAAAAAAAAAACAAGGAATGTGTTTTCACAGAAGAGAGCATAAACAAACAGCTATGGATTTTATGGGACTAACATGTGCTTCTGGTGTTATTGCTCTATGCACAAACTAGACAAACATCCCTCAGTGAAATAATTTTATTGCCAAGATGTCTTTAGAAGAACATCATTTATGATACAAAGAGCTTCAGGGTGATTCTCTGAAAGAAAAAAAGGAGAAAATCTGCTGTGTTTTGATTTTAGGAGATCACTTTATGTGACCAGAGCCTCAGCTCTCAGTAAAATGATTATCTTTTGGCTTCAGAGTTTCAACCGAAACACAAATGATCTGTTTTAAAATGTTTTCCTCCTTAATCTGCATCTGATCCTAGAAGCATATAATGCATATAATATTTACAGAAAGGAACTTTTTATCTCCAAGTGGCAGTGCAACTGCTCAAGTACTCCAAAAGGAAAACTAGGAACAAATTCAATGTGGAAATGGTGATTTTTTTTGTCTTCAGTTTCAACAAAATGGTGCGTCTAAATGATATCTCTGTGTCTACCTGTCAACGTGTTATTAGTACCACTATCCTGACACACTTCAGTGAAATGTTCCATGAAGGACTTTCTGTGATTGAATGTGTCCATCTGTAATTAAAAAATCCTTCAAACTCAGAAGTTCAAGTAACATTTGAGCCACTGAAAGACTTCATATTCCTCAGAGGAAAGCCTTATTAGCATTTTGGTAAATATATGCAGTATCAATGAGATATTGCATATCTACCAAGAAATGTTTCCACAGTGAAAACCCCTTCCCTCCACTAAAATTGGAACTTCCTGCAGACATCACCCTCTTGGGCTACCACAAAATTCTCTAACCTGTCTCCCTGCCACTATTTTCCTGTCTCTCCACCTCATTTCTCACAGTTACCAGAATTGTCTTTCTCCATAAACAAAGTATTTCTTTCTTGCCAAGAAGAAAAAGTCCGAAGTTTTTATTGTTGAATACAAACCTTTTCAGGACTGACATGTGCCTGTTTCTACAGACTCCTCTTTGACCCGTCTCTGCCACAGCCTAATGTTCTAAGCACAAAATTCTCTCTACAAACTCATGGAAACAGCCTCCATGCTTTGTTCATGAAGTTAATCTACCCAGAACACCTCCTTCCCTTCTTTCTTTTATGACTTCTATTCAAACTTCAAGACCCAGTTTATCTGCTACCTCTCTGAAAAGTCATCTTCAACTGGCTCAAGAGAATGAGTTATTCCAGCCTCTCACTCCCTCCTGCAGCGGTTTTATTTAAGTCAAATTTCCTCAATATACAGAGTTCTCAGATGCAAGAGCTGGGGTCTTATCCAAACTTTGGGAAAACAGTAAATACGTACATAAACACATACATACATACATATATGTGTGTGTTTACTATTAAAAGAACATGTTTAAAAATACAAATATTATTTTAACTGTTAATCATCAAAGAACTGTATTAGACACACATTTTAAAGAAATGTTTAGACATGCTGGTGCATTTCTCACTAAGCATCATCTGTCATTATCCTCCTTCCCAGCTCAGCTCTAAGATTGCAACCTCTTATCCCAGGACTGGCATCAAGAATCCTTCCAAGAAGCCCCTCTCAGAGCCAAACTGTTTTCCCTTCCATATGCATTTCCTTGCCTTGCTGTAGGAAGACCACTTCCACTGAATGTGGAATCAGAACTAAATGACAACTGCCCTTGATCACTCCCTGGCTCCATACCATTTGCTTCTTTCTCAGCAACAACTGTCTGGTAGCAGCACTGGAAGAAGCATAGGTGAGTCTGACTTAGAAACATCACAGATCTGCCTGGAAAGGAAGCATCACTGATTTGGAAGTCACAAAATCTAAAACACTTTTTTTTGAGAGAAAACATTTCAATCCCCTGCCCCCCCACCTAATCAATACTTTTTTTCTTTTTGACAAATAGCTCCCTTCACAGCAACTGTTTTATGGGATCAAATACAATACACTTCTGAGACAAATGCTTTTATAGTTTTCTATTAAAGAACATTATACTTTAAAATAGTTTAACTGAAAATCAACGGGGATTGGGAGCAAAAGTATAATGAGAAATTTGATTCAATCACAGATTAAATGAAATCTGAGTGAATCTGAGCCCAAGACAAGTTGAGTATCCCTTATCTAAATGCTTGGTATTAAAAAAGTTTCAAATTTAGGAGCTTCTCAGGCTCTGAAATATTTCAGTAGACTTTACATTATATATTTCAGATTTCAGAACACTTCAGACTTCAGATAAGGGATGCTCAACTTGTTGTGTTGGACAGTACTTGGCAAATTCTCTGTTTTGAAATTGCTATACAGCAAAGGATCCTAGCTCTGCTTCTCCAATTTAGTTCCTGATTTCCCCCTGGACTTGTCAGGGAAAAAAGGGTTAAAAAACAGAGGTGTTGCTCTTTATTTAAAACAAATGATTTTTTCCCCTCATGCTCCACACATGACAGAATGTAGCCTCCTAGACTGAAAGGTGAAAATAACAGAGGTACCTCTGTAAATGTATTTTAAAGTTTGTTACAGTAACAAATCAGGACACTAAATAAATTATCTTCTCTAAGTACACAGAAAAGGAAAAATCAAATAATTTCAGGTATGAATTCAAATCCATACATTTAATTTGTCCACATATGTGAGTACTAGAACAAAGACACATATCTAACTGCTAAGCAAAATCTCCACTCAGAAGGCCACTGGCAATACAATGCCCTTCCTTGGCACAACCACTGTGGCTCAGGGTGTGGCAGAATTACTTCATGAATAACCACTTCATCCCACAAAACATCAGTGATGCAATCAAAGGCTGAAATTTAATGAGATTAATAACTTGTACTATATTCAATCAAAGGTATCCTTAAGGGAAACTGGCTTTTAAAAAACTTACTTATTATTATCACAGTGCATGGTGGCAAATATGAGGACACAAAGTACAATTAGGTGCCATGGCTTCAATTTTTCAGACTAAGATGCCAATAGTTTTACATACCACATTTTTACACTGTTGGCATAAAGAGGACAGAATATGGACAGATAAATATTATAATGGACATAGCTTGACCTCATGTACCATCTGAAAATGTGCCGGGGCTACCCAGGGGTTGGGAGCCCACAATTTGAGAATGCCGTTCTAAAGAGTATGATCGTAACCTGCTACTACACATTAGCCACCAGAGCACAGGATCCAGGTCTGAGGAACAGCAAAGGATACCGGGTACCTGTTTTCACTGAACCATAAAAATGCATGTTTCTGTAAGGTGACTTAGCTAATATACAATTGGTTAATAGAAAAATGGTGTCAATACATAAAGCAAAAGTTGCACTAGTTTCTACGTGGCATTTCCCAGGACAATGTTACAAAAAAAATCCAAAGGAGTTTCCCCTCTCCTCCATGATGAAAGAAAAAAATCTTAAAATATATGAAGACCTGAGGCTGCTAATTTTATTCAAATTCCTTTTTTAGTACAAAAATGTTTCATTTAAGCTCTAATAGCTGAAATTTCCACAATTAACTATCTAAGGAGCTTGCACATACAAACAAAAGAGGTACAGACATTTCCCCTTGTATTAAAAAAAAAAAAAGGAGGAGGAAAAAATGACTCCTGGATCTTGTGTTTAATTTTGATGAAATGGGTCTCCATTAAGAGTAACTGACTTCAAGGACCTGTGCTCTGACAGTAAGCAAAATGAGCTCTGAAGTATGTGCAGCTGGAAAAGATGGGTTGGCAGGGACACAGGTGCAAAATCCAGGGTGGCTTGCCTGTGTCAGTATTTTTACTTGGGGTTTTATGATTTACATTTATTCTCCAGGTACATAGTTCTACAGGTTTTAAGTGGCCTCCTGTAACTGTTGTTTCCAACAGCTCTTATTTTTAGTGTAATAAATTATTTTGCAGAATGTGCGTTTTTTCTTTGTTTAAGAGCAAACATTTGATGCCAAAGTAAAACCATTGTCCTTACAACAGCCACATCCAGTCTTGCCCTGGACTAAGTCTTTCTGTCACACAAAGCAGACGCCTTAAGTTTCTTCCTCCAACAATTTATATGGAAGATTTTAATGCAAAGGCTAGTAGGAAAACAAAATTCCAACCTAAGGGCAGGAAAGGGGCGACTAAGAAGGATGTGAAGGAAGGGGCCTCATTTATGTATGGAGCACATCAATTCCAGACCTGTGGAAAGCAGCTCTGGGGTGCATCCTCCACCACACACAACACACCAGGAGCTGTAGGGACCAGCTGTGCACATTCAAGCCTGACTGCTCCTGGAGTCAAACTCTTTGCCCATCAAAATATCTTTCCATCATGTTGCTCAAGTCTGAATTACTACCAACATGAAATAAAATGTTTCAGCTACAACTATACTTACAGGACAGAGGACTATGTGTTAACCTAAAATTTCTGCCTTTCTCAAGGTGGAAGGCATTTGTACACTCATAGCCTTACCTTTTCTACCTTGTACCTGCTTAGGTTAATGGAGTTTACTCCAAACCAAGAGATAGCTGCACCCCATTATGTAGGAATCCACTTACCAGAAATATGCTACAGGAGATATTAAAAACAAAAAACAAATTCACGGTACACACTAAGAAGCTCACAGTAATGGAATTCTGTTGGCAGCAGAGAGGCTTCTGGGAATATATATCAAATTAATTCTTCAGCTGTCCACATATCCCTGTGGCTACAGTAAGATGCAAATATTTAATACTGGTATCTCTTTCCATGCCAGCCTAGAAACTCCAGTGTAATGTAAAATTGCTGCTCTTAACTCCCCCGGATCCCAGCTGGCTGTTATGGGGTGTTCAGTTCAGCCCCAGGAGGACTCTAATGCACTGAGCTTTCATTCTCCCTGCTTTGGGCCTAAGGCTGATGTTCCAAAGCTGGTTCTTTCCTCTTCCTCTCTTTCTTGTATTGTAATCAATGCAAAGCAGGAAGGGCAAATTTATGGTTATCAGTAGAAATTACTTAAGTTCCAAAAAATCTGTTTTACAGGCATTTCTACAAAGTAAAACCATGTTAGGTATATGAAACTGTATTCCAAAGTGGAGAAAGCTAGAATCTCTAAAATAACGAAAATGCTAAAATGCACAAATATTTGTTAAAGACTTAAATAAATGCAAACTTCTAAACATAAAACAAATGACAGGAGTATCTGTCTCTACTATGTCTCAGTGAGGAATTCACTGGAAAACAAGCAGTACTGGCCCAATTTACTAAATCAGTTTACAACATAATGTTTATTAATGGTAAGCACATGTTCCAAAACTGTAGTTTTCATCAGATACCTTAATAATACAAGTAACAGGAGAACCAGAAATGCACTATAGAATGCATATCATTCATTAATTATTTCTTTCAATCATGTGCTCCTTAAACACATATTGTTATCTATTATGCATCAAAACCTTAGCAAGGTGCTAAGCAAAGAGGTTTACAGTATAAAGTTCCAGTATTCTAATCAAAATCACACCAAATATATTAATAAAATGTTCCTAAGACTGCTGAAATAGAGGAAAAGGTTAAGGTAAGGATAATTTCCTTTCTGACAGCAGGAAGCTAGTGGGGAACAAGGAGGAGGCATTTAAAATAAGATAACCTAAGTCTCTAGAAGTAAGAATTTTGTGAAATCAGAAAAGAGAACAGGAGAGACTGGGACTCCAGAACATGCTGTCCTCCTTCTTTATATTCTGCCTACACCAGGAACTCTCTTAAACCACATTACAAACAAATAGACAATCCAGAGATGGGGTGTGTAACAGACAGGGCCTTGGCCTGAAGACCACAATCTGGCCTTGGAAGACCCTGAACAAGATATGTAGCTCTCTATGCTATAATTTTTTAATTAAAAAGGAGAAGGAAAGGATAATTCATGAGGTCACGATAGACTTCATGTTTCTTTGATTCTGCCATCTTTATTGAAATTGAACAATGTTAACAATATATTGAGGGTAGTCACAGAGACTACCCTCAATATATGTCATAAATCATATATTTATGACAGTCATAATTTAAATTTAAAATACTTTCCCATTATTACACTATATCAAAAGTTTTGAAAAATCCAAATTACTACACATAGGTAAGACGAGCCAGGAGTGTTTTTTTGATATAATGGTAACTTTCAATGACCTTCCTAGCACCTCTGGTCTTAGAAAATTCATGAGCTAAGGTCTCAAAAAAATTTTCATTTAATAAAACAGGAATGGTCATGAATTGGCAATGTCGAAACACTCTGTTATTATACAATTATCTCCACTACTGTATATATTTGGACATATCTATGAAAGACTTTTTTTTTTAATGAGGGTAATTTCTAGGCAAATTTACAAATACTTAAAATGAAGAAAAATTGAAGCCCCACATGTCAATGCTGATGGGACTCAACCAAGAAAATGTTTAATGGGCAACTCAGGGAACATAAGAAAGGTGAATAAATGATTCAACGGAAGTAATTAGAGCAACAGAGGAAGTCCAAATAAATAAGAAGGATAGAAATAATGAAGGCCACAAAGGTGGTTAATAAAACAAAACAAAAAAATTAGTTCTTCAAAAAGATTAAGTAGCCTCATGAATGGCTTGTGATTAACAGTTTCAGAGAACACACTAGCTCATCTGGTTTATTTTGATATTTATAAATATGTTTTTCAATTAGTTTCTGGATAATAGTTTTTACCAGAAAGTTACTCAAAGTTAGTCATTAAATGGCTATATTTCTGATTTTTTAAACAATCAAAACAATTGTTTGAATGTCCATTTAAGTTTTGTCCAGCTACAACTAGTTTGATTGTACTCTGTGCCACAGAACTCAACCTTTCTTTCATATCTTTTGCTTTGACATTAGATCCCCATATTTTTAAAGGAAAACCTTGAGTCTCCTCCCCTGACCCACATCCGGGCAGTGCTGGACTGGTCAGACACATCCAGACACATTCATTCCACTGTTAAGCAACGTAGTTGTCTCTGTACTTGTTCCTTAAATCACATAACTCCATGTCAATCCAGCCTTGAAGAGTCTCAGTTACCAAATGATGCTTAAAAATTAACAAATCTTGGTTGAGGTGAAAATGATCTTGGGAGAAGCTTCTAGTTGTGTTCTATTTTTTTGTGTGTTCATCTCTTGTTCAAGATGCTCTAAAAGCCATCTTTAGCTACCCCTTCTATACCTGGTCCCCAGAGTTGGATCTTCCTACAGACCGGTTATAATGTACATAACACCAGCAAAGTGTGTTAAGAAAACAGCCCTATCAAACTTCTGAAGAACATAGTTTCAAAGCAATGTCTACAAAATAAAGCCCAATATCCATGGCACGGAACATGAGGTCTGTTTAGATGATCACAACCCACTTCTTCCACCTCTTGTCTTTCATAGCACATATCCTCCTTTCTCCAACAACACTAGGTGACCTGTGTTTCCTATGCCACCCATGTTGTTGCATGATACTGGTGGCTTTCCATGAACTGTTCTCCTGCCTACAAAGCTTCTTCTTTTCATTTGCTTTGAAAACCCCTCTCAGTCTTTTATACTTCTGTGGATATCATCCACCCTACAGGGTCTGAATTATGTATTATTTCCTCTGTAGGACTTCTATTATATATTCAAAATTTTTTACTTACAGCAGTATAATGAAATTTATCATCAATTTTCCTCTACCAGAAAGTGACTTCTTTGACAATAAGAATATAGTTTTACTCTTCATCATTGAGCCATCGTAAGACTCAATAGGTAATACCTTAACAAAATAAAAATCTACATGAAGAATGAACAGGAACGGGGAGGAAGACAAAAGGGCTTGAATTTAAGCAAAGCAATATGAGTCTTTAAAGGCCAAACCTTTTCTGGAAAGTAAGTTTGGTGATGGGGAAAAAAAGTTGATTATTTAGAAATAACTGAGGATTATCTTTAGATCTCAGTCTTCCTACTTGTAAAATATTAATATGAACGCAAGTTTTCTTTTGACTTCAACATTACATTGTACAAACCCTTGCACTTATCAATACTTATGACATTCTAAGTGAGTGAATGAATATAATACACCTTACCATGTCAGACAAATACTAACTTAAATGACAAACTCTCCTATCTTCCTTTCTGCCACTTCTGTATGTCACAACATGAGATAATATGACACAAGTTAATACTTCTTGTCAGAAAGGTACTTGAGGACATGAATAATTTATAGTACCATTTTATAAATATTAATGTATGTTCTGACCTAAAATCTGTTAGTCAACTAACCAAGAGCAAACCAGCAGAGTAGGTATGGGGATTGCACTCATCCAAAAGTATAAACTACTACAGTGAAAAGAAATGTGATTAGAACTTCAAACAACAACAACAACAACAACAAAAATACAGTCCTCTGAAAATACGCACTTTGAAAGATCTAAATTTTTTCATCATTGCAACTGAGCAGTTAACAAGATTAATGAAGCACACTGCACCCCAGAGACAAAGCTTCTGGTAACAGCTAGCACTCCGTGAGCATGAGCCAGGTGCCAGAGAGTGGAGTCAGTGCTTCCCAGGGGTTAAACAGCTTGCTTAAGGACAGAAGCTGAAGGAGGCAGGGCTGAATTCCACAGCGCTATCATCAGGCAGGCAATTCGAGGAAGTGGGAAGTGAGGCGGCCAAGGGCTGGGCAAAGTTCCAAGTTCCAGTGAATGCACAAGACCTGAGCATCGGGACAAAAAGGGGCAGGGACACCATTGACATTCACTCTAGCCAAGTCCATTTCCAGGGAACATGGCCTCCAGGCCCACATTGGATGGTCCCCAGACTGTGGGGACAGGCAGACAGATCCTGCAGCCAAGAAATGAAGCTGCAGGCTCACCTTTGGAACCATCCAAAGAAGAGAAAACCGAACAACATAAACATGATCTCAACTCTTCTGTCCTCCAGGAAAACAGGATTTTTTTTGTTAAGACAAACAATGCCTTCATATACAGCCAGACTTCTGAGGAGCAAATAATGATTTTTAAATGGGTAATAGTCTGTAAGTAGGATTAAGGAATCTTTTCAGGGTAATAACTTTGTTAAATCAGTTAGCAATTGTTTTGTAAGGAATGTTTTTACAAATAGACTTGAACACTTCTGTGAACTTTACCTTAATAATTTATCTAAATTCTTTAAAATAAACCAAGTGGAAGATAATATAAGTAAAAGAGTAATATTCCAACAATTATCTCTCTAACTGATCCTTACTACTGCTCTACAAAGAAATACCCTCCCAAAATATCTTACCTAAAAACCTAAATCTTTAAAGCTGGGAGCAGAGCTAAGTGGTAAGCACATGTCTGGCATGGAGGCCTTGAGTTCAAATCCAGTATTGCAAAATAATACAACAAAACCCTCACAAGAAACCCCAAACCTCTGATTTAAAAGACTTTTGTGTTTTTGTGTTTTTATATAAAGTAAATTTATCTCTGTTTGATCTCATGTGTGCCTACATACTCAAGGAATCTCTTCCTAACTAGTCCTGCCAACAAAGCACAATTTGCCAAAAATATTCAACAAATACTGTTTTGTGCACAGCATACAATTTCCTGTTATCCATTTTTATAATAATTGAAAGTTTGATGTATATGTCTAGAAATTTATTCTTAAAACGCCATTAAATTTATTCTTAAAACACTCTGCTATAATCTGTTAATGAAGGCTACAGATTTTTAAAATCAAAGGAGAACCAGAGAAACAACTTTAGCCTATTAAGAAAACTCAGCTACACAGAGCCTGCCTGATACCTTAACTTGAAAGGCATCAAGTCCCTAAAATTCATCTGCAATTCTCCAGAAAGCAGCAAATGTAAATTAGAGGACAATGAAAAGCAGGATTCATGCCCAAGGGTATGTCAAGAAAGGAACATTAGTAATTTGGTTGAACCTTGATTCACACAGCATTAATTTAGCCCCAAAATGCATGTGAAATAAACCATACAAATAAATATAACAATACAGAATTTTTTTTGAAAATCTTAAAACATGCTTGAAAATGTATTTGCACATTTCTCACAAAATTGGAGTTTCCTTTGTGTAGTACTATAACCTCTAAACCTAACAGACCCAGCTCCAAGTCAATGGGTACTTAGTTTGGAGATCTCAGTGGTGACAGACAAACCAAACCTAAAACCCTATGCTGGCTCTCTCCTGCCTATGAAGTCCCGTCCAACTCCTCACACTGGTAAAAGTGGCCCAGGCCCAGCCCCAGCTGACCTCCAGTTGTTTTCTACTGTGTAGCCAGCACCACATCTTCCCAGATCACAGCATCCTCAGGGGCTTGGCGCTTATATTTCCTCCCCCAGGTGTGTGGAGGGTTCACACTTTCATTCCTTCACATCTAGGATCAGCTTCAACTTCACAAAGAGACTTCCCTGACCACTATAATCCCTGCCCCTTTCTCGGTTTATTTTCCTTCCTAACACTGATCTCCTTTGGCATGTGGTATGCTTTAATAACTTGGTTTGTTTTCTGTACATAAAACTCTAGGTTGGTGGAGATTCATGGTTCAATCTTCTGCACCTGGAACAGGACTCAGTACACAGTAGGTCCTCCAGAAATCAATTCCCTGAGTACCAGTGAGTTCACTGGTATATACTTGCACACAAAGAAATATTCGTGTTTGCTTTGAAATTAAAATCTAACTTGTGTCCTGTGCTTTATCTGGCAACCCTAGCACTCTAATACCTTAACCCAGCTGAAAATATTTCATCTCCCTTATGAACTTTCACCTCCTTCCTCTCTTAAGGCATTGTGGTCCCATGATTACATAGGGGCAATGGTATCATCCCTCCTCTACTGAAGCACACTGAAATCAAACCTCACTTGATGCTTTATCTCCACAAGCTGCTGAGAACTTGTATCTGGTAGGTGTGCTGGTGTGCCCATATTTGTTTGTTGGATTCACAGGGCCTTTGAGCTGAGAACATTCACTCAATAGGCAGGTTCTACATGGTTACAGCCTTTTGTCTGAGAGTAAAATTATCTGCCACCTAAGGTTTGAGTTTCACAAAATATGAATTAGACTCCTAAGCACTCCAACCATCTTTTCTAACATTTTCTCTTCTTGGATGATGGGCTACGCTTACAAGGTGTTTAGGCTGCTCTTGCTCAAAGTGTACATGAGCACTGTTGTGCACTGACTAATCTACATCTATCTGGAAGATTCCTCCCGGCCCCTACCACTGATGCTTTGCAGTTAGTCTGAATTATTAGGCTGGATCTCTGAAGGTTTTGATCTGGTTGGAATGACAGAGCTCTTTTTGTGCAAGCTTCACCAGATTTTCAAGGTTTCCCTCTCTTCTGTCTCGCCCAACTATTTGTCAGCCAGCAGGGGCTGAACATTTCTAGCAATGTGAACCATTTGACTTTCCCTCTATTCCTTATGGCTTTCAGCTTTTTCCCACACTCCCTCATTTTTGCCTCCCAAAAGTGTCAAGGAAGTTTCGGAGGGAGCTGCTGGGAAGCTGTCAGGTTTCTATCCTAGTCCCTATTGTGCCAGTTCCTGGAGCAGATTCCTCTCTCTGTGGCATCGATCGCAGCTGTATCTGTTCTCTGAATCACAGAGACCTGTTATTATCTATCATCCTCTGATGGCTCCCATCCTCCAGTTTCTTGCTGTAGGTTCATACATTTTTTAGCTTTCAGCATTTTTAAAGGGTTCCCCAGAGGGAGAGGAATAAAGCATGAAGGTAATTTTGCTGTCTTGCAAGAGTCCTCGATGCAATCTAAAGTGTTCTGTGAGACCTCTTTTGCCCTAAAATATTCCTTTTTCTTTCTCTTTTTTCCTCCATGCAGCACTGAAGATTGAACCCAGGTCTCATACGTGGTAGGAAAGCACTCTCCCATGGAGCTACATCCCAGACATTAAAAAAAATATATTTCAAGACAGAGTCTCATTAAGTTACTCAGGCTGACCTTGAAATTGCCATTCTCCTGCCTTAGCTGCCCAAGCAGCTAGAATTACAGGTGTCTCCCACCAGAGTGGCTAAATATTTCTTTCTTTTTTTTAAGTTGAATGTGTGTTTTTTTGTTTGTTTGTTTGTTTTTTGAATGTGTGTTTTTTTAATATTTATTTTTTAGTTGTAGTTGGACACAATACATTGATTGATTGATTGATTGTGCTGAGGATCAAACCCAGGGCCTCCCACCTTCTAGGCAAGGGCACTGACTAATATACATCTCTCTGGAAGATAGTTCTAGGCAAGTGCTGTGCTGCTGAGTCACAACCCCAGCCCATGGCTAAATATCTTAAACCAACTAAATCTAGTCATAAAATTTTCACTCCCAAGGAGTAATGACACTTTCTTTAAGAAACTGTTATAAACCATACAATGTTCAGAATATTTGTATGAATCTGTGAATGCTGGTCCTGTACATCTCTTCCCAACTCTGCAACTCTAGATGGTTGACATTGGCAATGATGGTGGTATTTATACCATGGAAACTGGCCAGTGCTTTAAATTGTGCTCCCTCTCACCAATAGAGCCAGTTTACCTGCAGACCTTTAAATATATTGGGAAGGAGATTAAGGTGGGATTAAGCCCTTTTCTGGTTACAGTTAGGACTCATACCTCAGCAAAATTACATTATCAGCCTGGTTGAGGATCCCCTTGGAAGTCAGGGAGTAGAATCTGAGATAATGTGGTAAGATTCAGGACAGAATGATTTCAGTTGAAGAAAATCAGGTCAGAAAGGCCCAGAGCACAGCAACTTCTAAGGGAGCTGTCTGCAAAGAACAATGATAAGAAAGTATTACTAATGGGAGCAGGAGAAGGGCCAAATCCAACTTCAAAGTTAGCTGAGGAGTTTAGAGGGTAAGCTAGGCTGCTGCTTGATGCAGAGATAGAAAGTTTGCTTTCTCTTCCTGGGAGGAATTGACCTTGCTGGAGTTGGGGAGGACCACTTGTTTCACTCTCTTTCTCCTCCCAACAGGGGCCTGACACATATGCTCAACTACCAGGAACAGCAGCAAGTGCAAACACCTGCTGGCCCTACTAATTACCAAAGGCCCCTTCAGGAAGAGGGCTTTAGTTTAACACCTGGGCAGAGGTAGCTGACACTGTTAGAACTACAGAATTTTGGCTTTGCAGTTATTGCAGATTCCTGGATCATTAATCAGAGAAACAGTGCTTAGTACCTGGGAAGAAGGGCCAGAGAGAGAATATTTTCCTTTTGATTAGTGGGTATTTGTTACAAAAAAGAACATAAATAGATTTTCTTAGCTCTCTTGTAAGCAGAGTACGTTGACACTTTAGAAGAGCCTAATGTGAATTCATTTGTATTTAGTGAAAATTTGTTGCCCGAAGTATTAATGAAAGTGCCCTCTTTATAAATGATGACTACACTTTCATTAATATGAAAGACGACCAACTGACTAGGCTTCAAAGATACACTTTTATAAACTTATCATGATTTTCTCTTCCAAAAGTCATGGCCTATGTTATCATTGTTTTTAAGTTATTTGCTTTATTTATTTCTTCATATGATTGTTTTGCCTAGTGTTTCTCATAAACTTATTTGCTGAAATCTTCCAGGAAACCTTTCCTCTAATAAAAGCTCCTGTAAGTCTAACTGCTATGCCCATTGCTGTATTAGGTATATTATCTATTAATTATAGCCAGGGATCTCTCTCTGCTGTAGCAGTTTTGGTTTTGTGGGGAGGGAGGGTCGGAATGCAAGAGAGTTAGGCAAGGGAGATAAGGTGGTGTCAGTGGTAATATAGTGGTGAGACCCTTCTAATTGTGAAAATTTGGTATTGGTGACTTCCTGGTTGGTAACTTCTTTGTTTATGTCTTCCAGTTGCCATGACCAGAGAGGCACAAGAATCAACAGGCATGAGTAAAGAAAAAAAAAATTGAGCGAAGGGAACATTGCAGATCAGCGAGCCTTTCTGTGTCCAATTTGCTCTTGTACTTGGCTTGAGGAACTTGAGAATACCTGTCGGAGTATACTTTTAAAACTGCTTTGATATTTTTAATTTCAATGGACAATTGCAATTATTAATTGGCTGTCCCCTTTGCAGATGCCTGCTATTGGTTACTAGTGTGGTGAGGCAAGTCTCCCTCTCTGTGGTCAGTGATCAAGACCTCACTTCTGTGTTTTTTGTTTCCATGAAGAATTCTACATAAGCTATGAATGTTCTTACAGATCACCTCTGCAAAAGTGAAATAAACATTTTCTAGCTCAATTATTCTGTGAATTGTTTTGATAAAATTGACTCCTATTTTTTATCTTAAGTGTTTTGCATATCTAGCACATAGATCTAGTCTTTCCCCAATTCTGAAAGGCCTATTTCTACTGTGTCCTGTGTTGTTGCATCTTGTCTCCTTTACCTCAATTAATTGCTGATGTCATCTCTTGGCTATTTTCAAAAGGGTGTCTGAGTTGCTTCACTTACTTTATTACATACTAATCCTTATGAAGTCACTATAGACAGACCTACCATTATCACACTATATATGCTGTATATACTGAGGTCTATCATCTATGTTACCTCATGTGAGTCTTCTCTCAAGGCTTCAAGATAGATATTCATTTTACTCCCCATAAGAGGTTCTGAAGCTCAGAGTTTGGACCTAGTATGTTTAAACTTAAATATCTAGTGAATGATAGATACATATTCAAAACCCCTTCAGGTCAACTTCAAAGTCTACATTCCTTCACTAGGTTTTGGTAACTGAGAATTTGCCTTTGGAGGGCTGGATCACAACACTGCTTTCATGCTATTTGGCTATTTGTTCTACTTTCTATTCTCCCTTTCAATTCTAGCATTGTTCAGCCTCTACAAAAATCAAGATTCCTTTTTCTGTATTTCAAATATATAATATTGAGTCAAACTATTTTTATCACTGTGCAAGGCACTGTATGGGATACAAAAATAAATGCATCTGTGGATAACCTTGGGAACTTCTATTTTAATCGTTACAACATGAGCTGGAATAACCTGCATACAGTTGTCTACAGTAGGAGACAGAATAAAAGTATCATTATTGAGCCCATGATAGAAACTTACAAGAAGAAGAAAGCAACCCCAGAAACCTCTCCTCTTTGGATCTTGGTTGATTTGTTTTGTTTGCCATAGTGTTTACAGGGATGGGGAGCAGAGGAAAGGTGATTTTATTGGTTCACTCTCATTGCTATTTTTTTTTAATAATTAGCCTAAGTTTTGGTGAGAAACAAGATTGCAAAAGAGGATCTAGGCAGGGATGGGGCATGCAGATAGTTATTGTATTTTGCTAATACTTTCTCCTTGTAGTGATAGTGGAGAGGGAGAGGGAGGGAGGGAGGAAAGGAAGGAGGGAGGGAGGGAGGGAGGGAGAGAGAGAGAGAGAGAGATCGATCTTACCCTGGTTAAATTTAATCTGACAACCCAAAATCCATTCACTCAATGTAATGGTGAATACATTAAATTATGGAGTTGGGATATACAATGATGAACTGAGATATATATACACACACACTATGGAGAAATAGGCTATCAACATAAATATTCTATGGCAGGAAGTGATAGAAAGGGATAGAAAGGATTTGATTATACAATATAAGAGAAGAAAGAGGCTATTTCCTCCTAGAAGCATCAGTGAAAAGTATAAGAAGATAGGGAAATTTAGTAGGAATAGCCAATCTCCATTAATTGCTAACCATATTCCAAGCTTGTGTTGTCATAAGCCTAAATTGATTCTTGCAAAACTCTGTGAGATAGCTTCTATCATTCTCTCCCCTTCCCTCCTCCTATTTGACCATTAAGAAAAACCACTGCATAGAGAAGTTAAATAACTTGCCAGTAAACAGTTTGCAGTTCAGCTCTAGAGTCTGGCCATTTAACCACACAGTGATAACCCTCAGTGGCTGTGTCCTGGAGGATGAGGGGTGTGGATTTTGCACATGAGAACTAGCAGAGCAAGTAGAGATATAGGAAAAGATGAAAGGAACATGGGGTGTCAGATCACACAATTTAGAAAGAGAGATATACGAAGAGAAGACATTGTAAATAAGAAAATTTTTAACATAAAACTAGGCTAGAATCAGGTCATAAAGGAAATCAAGTCACTTTCTAAAGGGTGAATCTTGACTTTTTATACTTGGCGGGTTTTGAAAGGTCTCATCTTATGACATACGTGGTTTGTAGAAAGACTAATCTGACAGTCACATGCGAGATGAATATGACACTTGCATAGAGGGTAGCAAGACCAGTTAAGGAGATTATAATCAATAACAGAGAACATAACTTGGAGTGAAAGAAGTGACAATGACAATGAGAAATTGCCAAAGAGGCTGTGAGGAATTACAAATGGAAGTGCAACACTGAGAGTTTAGTGATTGAGAAAGAGGAGTCAGAAGAAAAATGTGAGACTTGAGCTTGGGTAATTGTAAGGGTAGGGGTGTTAGCCACCCAGCTCTGAAACAGGAGACCTCAAGGGCTGTGTAACAAATGAAGAAGTTAATTTTGCACATGGAGCTATGTAGACTGAGCTGTTGGCTGGCTGATCTTCTGATAGTAAATATGATAATTAGTTCTGATAGTGTTTGAATGCATTCTATAGGGTATAGCTTTTTAAAAACTGAATCAAAGTCAGGGCCTGAGAGGAAGAGTATACCCCAGGGTTTATGATGAGAACTTTGAACTGGCAGATTTTCTTGAAACTTCTGGGTCTTCCCCTTTATTGGAAGATAGGATCCCTCAATCCCTTTACTCAAAGATATGTAGAAGCCTCAAATAAAATAAATGTTTTATAAAACTATGCTGTTTTTCTCAGGACTTTTCCCAACTTTTCTCCTGGTTGCTGGAGCAATTACCAGGGATCTATCTCAGCAAGACCCAACTGGGAAATTATTGGGACTGTTAAAGGACCTGGATCATCTGTATCAGTGGAGGGTATGTTCAAGAATGGCTCCTGAGAGTTCTGGGTTGATGGGTCAGAATATAAAGCTGGATAATAAAGAACTGTCATTATGGGGGCATTCTCTCATAATACAGCATTTAATCCCTGGAAAGGGTGCACTCTCTCTTTTTCTTCAACGTTCAGGGACACTTTACTACTGAGCTACATCCTTTTTTCTCTCTATTTTTTTTAATTATTGAGATAGTGTCTCAGTTAGTTGAGGAGGCTGGCCTCAAACTTGCCTTAGCATCCTGAGTAACTGGGATCATTGGTATGTGACACTATGACCAGCCCCAGGGTATGATTTATTTTATGTTGCTGGGGTAGATATCCAGAAGCTTGGAAGAAGTGATGGTCCTCATGAAATGAAGTAGAAATGTCAAAACAGACTGTAGAAGAAGGGTTCAAGCAGACACAGAGAAGTAGTCATGCTAAGGTCTCTTTAAAATGAAAGAACAGTGAACTCACAGGATGACTGTATTCTTTGGGAGGCCCAGGGGATATTCTGTTGAGGTGATAAGAGATGCACTGTGAGGGGGACCTTGGCATTATTAAGAAGCTTAGTAGCCACTTCTTTCTGCAGGCTGAGCTAACAGCAGGAGTTGCTGCTACAGAACTGAACTACCGAGTAGTGTTGGTAAACAAAACATCTGGGATTCTTGTTTAAAAAACAGAAAAAAAAAACATTTTTTTCCTTCCACAATTCTTTGACTTGCTCTTTGTTTTATTTGCTATTTAAATATCTTCCAAGGGTGTGTGCTTCCAGGAGTGCAAGATATTTCCAGGGTAAGAGTATACCCTTGAATTAGGAAGACTTCTCAAGAGAAATAGAATCAATAATATTGATTGATTGATTGGAATTGGCTGAGGTGATTATGGGGGCTAAGTCTCACAGTTTGCACGAAGCTGGAGATTCAGGAGGCCTGTTGTGTAGTTCCAATCTGAGTCCATGTTCAAAGGCATAAGATGACTGGTCTTTTAGCTAGAAGACACCAGATACAGAGAGTGAAGGCTCCATTACTCAGTCTTTCTATTGAATTCACTCCTTTAGTGAAATGAAAGAGGACCACTCACTTTGGGGAGGAAAATCAGTTTACTGATTTAAAAGTTGATCTCATCAGGAAGCACCCTCACAGGCACACCCAGGATAATTTTAAATCAAATATCTGTGCACCCTGTGGCCTGATCAAGTTGACACATTAAAATTAACCATCAAAGAGCTATAGATAGCAAGTACTCTGGAAATTTTAGTAAGATACTTGTGTTGCAGAGAGTGGAAGGCATAACATAATACATTCAGGGCCCACCAAATGAATAAGAAAATAGGATAATACTTAGTAAGCCTCTTCAGGTTTTGGAGTTAGCACATTCTGCACTTTAGATACTGCTGCAACCATATTGCAGGTGATGTGAAAGATAGCTAAATTTGTGTGGGGCTAAGAGCAAAAAAGTATTCCATTGCACATTGAGGCTGTAGCACAGGTGAACCTGCTGTTTGACCAAATGATCAGGCAGACTTCACAGTATTAGAGATGTCTGTGGGTGGGGCTAAAGAAGGCTGCACTGAAGCCTGGGCCAAGCCCCAGATAGGAGAGTTTAGAATAGATCCCTAGGATCCTTGAAAAAACACGTTCCTTCTGCAGCAGATAAATATGTATCACTTGGAAAAAAACCCGATACTGTTTTGCTAACCCCCTAGCAGAGGACATTAAACGATTGGTCAGAACTGGCTATTATAAGGTAAGTGCTATCAGAATCACCAAATTGGGCTTCTCAGTAATCCATGTGAATGGAAGTAGTTCATCTGCTATTAGTCTTGAATAGGTTAGAGGGTGGGTTTCACATATATGTTGGATACAGTCCTTTGCCAGATATGTGTTTTGTAAATGTGTTTTCCCAGTCTGTGGCTAGCCTTTTCCTCTTGACAGTGTGTTTTACAGAGCAACTTTTAACTTTTTAAAATTATAATTTTAACTACGTCAGCTTATTGATTTCTTTGTATCTAAGAAATCATCACAGCACCCAAATTTGTCTAGGGTTTTGTCTATGTCATCTTCTACGAGTTTTGTGTTTTGTACCTAGGTCTATATGATCCATTTTGAGTTACTGTTTTGTAAAGAGCCTGTCCTTTTCAATTTTTATTTTGGCTTATACTTTATTTCTCTTTTATGCTGCTGTAAAGAATTAGGAGACTTATTTTGTTAACATAAATCTATACATATTTGCAACTAGCCTTTGCCTTCCAGTTTTAATCAACCAGGTAATTAGAGGAGCCCCCTAAGTTGCTTAAAGATACCACTTAGAGTGAAAGTTTGCTTACTGAACAATTAACAATTAAACCACAGATGGTTAATATAGTTTCCAATGTGCCAAACACTTATTAATGATAATGATGGATTTATATTTTTAAAGCTTTTCTTTTAAATTTATAATACACTCTACACATCTCAGTTTTTTTTTTTTTTTTTTTTTGCCCCTAATAGACTAAGCCCAAGAATAAAAATTTGTGTGCATTTGGTGGAAGGAATAATGAGATTTTTCTCCCTGTGGTGTGGATGAAATAAATCATGTCTACAATGCTTTGTGGAGTTCATGGTTGATGCTAGATGACTCTTGGTCTGTGTTCAGTATGTGTAGATGCTCAAAAAAAAAAAAGAAAAAAGGCAATAAAATAAAAAATAATCACAATACAGAAACAAGAAAAATTGGCAACACATTTTTAATGGAAAAATAATTTGATACTAAGCTAAGGAACGAAACAATGCTGTGCACAGAGTGATGGTTAATTCAATGCATTAATTTGTTGGGTTACGAGATTGCCAGATTTGTTCAAACATTATTTTGGGGGTTTCTGTGAAAGTATTTTTGGTTAAGATTAGCATTTAAATTTATAGACTGTGTAAAGATTATTGCCCTGCCTAATGTGGGTGGTCTTCATCTAATCAATTGAAGGCCTGATTAGGACAAAAAGGTTCAGCCTTCAACTAGTGGAAAACACTTTTTTTCTGTCTGACTACTTCAAACTGGGATGTTAATTTTTTTTCTACTTTCAGACTCAAACGGAAATATGAATTCTTCTTGGATCTTGAGCCTGCTGTTTTTGGTAACTGTACTATCGCTGGCTTTCCTGGTCGTAGGCTTTCAGGTTCAGGCTATAATCCCACTATCAGCTCTCCTGGGTCTCCAGCTTGCTGACTCACCCTGCAGCTCTTGAACTTTCCAGTCTGCATAATCTCATGAACGCTTCCTTAAAAATCAATTCCTCTGTATATATCCTGTTCTGTTTCTCTAGAGAATCCTGGTGAATACACATGGGTTTGTTTGCTAGTCTTTCAACAAAAATGGCTATATTTACTTTGAAATGTATGAAATTTGCCAATTGATAATTAAAGAAAGCTCATTACCAGGCAAATACAAAAAAATCATTTCCCTTTGAAAGATAATATTTACATTATAGAAACACTGAAAAAGAATCTAGTAAACTAATAAAAACAAAAATGCAAATTACTTGCAGCTAATTGGTTGTGTCTTCAAATACATTCTAAATTATTAATTTACTAAAGAGTAAATATCTCTCTTTAAATATAATGTTACTATGGTTAACATAAAAATTATAATGTTTTATTTTTCTTTAGTGTAATTGTATTAAAAGTTTGTTGAGGGGGAAATAGAAGAAAAGCCAAAGAATTCAAATTTTCTCTGAACTTCTAAACTTTTTTTGAACCATTAACTACTTGTTCAATTCCCAATCTCTGTATGCAGTTAAATAACCAAGTTGAAGGTGTTCATATTAGACTGTAAATTCCAACATATTATCACTTGTGCTTTATTCGCTGTGGCATTTCAAGTACTTTATTTTTTTTTAAAAAAACTTTAAGGCATAATATTATTTAGAGAAGATCTAGATTCACAACAAACCTAAGAGGAAGATATGGAGATTTCTCATAACATCCTTTGCCTTTCTCTGTCTTCCCTGTTAAACAATATCCCCCACCAAAACTGATGAAGCTATTAAAACTGATGAAGCTACATCGCTACATCATTATCACCTGAAGTCCACCATTTATATGAGGGATAACTCTTGGTGCTATATATTTTATGGGTTTGGACAAATTTAAAATAACGTTGTATTATCATAGAGTGGTGATGGGCCCTAAATCCTGGGCTTCACCTGTTGATTTTCCCTCTCTCTAATCCCCAGCAACCAGTGACTATTTTTTTTACTGTCTCCATAGTTTTCCCAATTTTTAAATAAATTTCTGGCACAGGGATATTAAAAAAGTACTTATCAAGGTAACTGACAGTTTCCAGTTTGATAATTAATGATAAGAACCCATTTTACACCATAACTGGCACAGTTGACCAATCTTTTTCCTTTCTGAAATGCTTCTTTTTTGGTTTAACATTATTTTCTTTCTTGTTTACTGGGTGTTTCTTCCCAATGTTCTGGATTCTTGACCTCATTGTAATACTCTGAAGGCCTCCATACTTGGTCCTCCATTTTCCCCTTGGATAATGACTAATCCCATTGTTTGAAATACTATCCAGATGTTGAGACTCCAGATTTTTTTCTCTAGATCTTAACTTTATCCTGAGGCCCAGACTTATATTCTTTTCCAGCTTTACTCAAGTATGATTGACAAATGAAAATCGTATGTATTTGAACATCTCCCATTTCCCCCAGCACCAGCCCCTGTTACCACCATTTTGTTCTCCTTTTGTATGATTTTTTCTCCAGATGGCATATTGTAGTGAGGGCACACAGTATTTGTGTTTCTGTACATAGCTTATTTCACTTAGGATAAACTTCTCCAGGTTCATCTATATTGTCATCAATGGCAGGATATCCTTCTCTTTGAAGGATGAATAATATTTTATATCTACATCATGGTATGGTTTAGATAGTAGGTGTCCCCAAAAGCACAGGTGTGAGACAATGCAAGAATATTCACAGGTGAAATGATTGGTTTAGGAGAGCCTTAACCCAATCAGTGAATTAACTCCTTAACAGGGATTAATGGAGTGTTAACTGTAGGCTGGTAAGGTGTAGCTGGAAGACATGTGTTCCTGGGTTTCAAGTCTTTGGGGTCTATATTTGGTGAGCTGAATTTAGTCTATCAGTGCTTCCTGATCATCATGTGAGATGATTGCCTTCACCACACACTTCTGCCATAATGTTCTGCCTTACCTCAATCCTGGAGGAATGGAGCTGGCTATCTGTGGACTGAGACCTCTGAATGAGCCCCCAAATAAACGTTTTCTCCTCTAAAATTGCTCTTATCAGGTCTTTTAGTCACAGCAGTGAAAAAGCTGACTAAAACACTTCACCATTTATTTATTGATCCACTGATGTTTACTTAGTTTGATTCCATTTCTTGGCTATTCTGAATGATACTGCAGTGAGCAAGAAAGCACAGCTGTCTCCTCAACACACTGACCTCATTTCCTTTGGATATACCCAGAAGCAGGATTTCTGGATCATGTGATGGTTCAATTTTTAACTTTTTGAGGAGCTTCCATACAATTTCCCAATAGCCACACCAATTTACATCCCCACCAAAAAGGCTTTCTCTCTTCCATATCATTCCAATGCTTGTTATCTTATGCAATAAGATGAATGAAAGTATTATGTTAAAGAGGCCAGAAGGTGACACATTGTATACTTACATGAGGCAATTTATTTGGTAGCCTTTTTGATTCCATTTATATGGCAAATTGTAGTGATTTCTAGTGGCTTGTGCAGGGGAAGACACTGACTGCAAAAATGGCATGAGGCAACTTTTTGGAGTGATGGAAATATTTTATATCTTAATTGTGGCAGTGGAGTGGTGTTTACAAGATTATATACATTTGACAAAATTCATCACATCACATCCATACAGTGTGTGATAATTTTTTCATGTGTGCAAATTATTCTTCAATAAACTTGAATTAAAATCCTCCTCAGGGGCTGGGATTGTGGCTCAGTGGCAGAATGCTTGCCTAGCACGTGTAAAGCACTGGGTTCAATCCACTGTGTGTATAATATATATTACACATAAATTTTAAAAATTATATATTTTTATAATTTTTAAAATATATATAATTTTAAAAAATCCTTTCTCAGATGTCTTCTCATTGCAATTAGATAGATTCAAAATACTTTTTCTTCTATTTGCCCTAACTCTTTGGTGTGCCTGAAAAATTCTTTCTCTAGGTATTTGAATGGCTGACTACATTTAGTTCAGAAGTCAATCTGTCAGAATCTTTTCCTCTAAGGAAAGTTTAAAGGTTCTTTCCTCTCCTTCAAGTCGAACTCTATCCCATTCATTGTCTTACACAGTTAGCACTTTTGTGTCTAAAATCGTTCTTCCCTCTCCTTCAAGTCCTACTCTATCCTATTTTCCTGTTTTATGTACTTAACACTACTCAAATGGTCTTACAGGTGCATTTATTTTCGTCTCCCTGCCCCCTGTCCTCATTCATCTGCAAAGGACAGTAGGGGAATGGAAACTGTCAATTGGATTCACTGCTGATTCTCCCAAAGGCATATTGTAGGCGCTGAATGAACAAATGAATAGCAGGTGACTGGATGACTGACTAACTGAAATTTAAACCAGAATTGTAAAACACTGGCACTTCTGTTTAATTGAAGCATTATGGTGCTAAGAATGTGGATCGATGATCATAATGGAGTATCTACTTAAAACATACACATCCATCATAGGCATTTGTTAAGGTCTTTCCATGTGAATGGCACTGAGTTATATGTGGAGGTCAATTATTTTGAAGGAAACAGTCTGTCAATCATTTTCACCCAATTTTTCGAACTTTCTTTGAAGAATTTCAGGGAAAAAGTCTCTTAGTTCTAACATCTGTGAGAAGCTTGTGGAGAGTGTGAGAGTAAGTCATATTTTTCCATTTGTTAGGAGTGTTTATAGATTCTTTGATAGATTTAAGAAATTTTGAAAACATGTATTATTTTCTGTAACAAATCACAATTAACATAGTAAAAACATATGTTGCTTTTGTAGGTGTATTTTAAAAAATAATAATATCCCCAACTCTATTTTTAGAAACATGAAGGGTGGCACTGCATTGGATATCTAAAAGTATGAGTAACTGGGCAGAAAACAATCACTTCACTGATGTTTAACCTGGTGACCATTTTGAGAAATGCTTATTAAAATGTTACAAATGTGTGGTATATAGTGGTTTGATATGAAGTGTCCTCTAAAAGTTTATGTGTGTGACAATGCAAGGATGTTCAGAGGTGAAATGATTAGATCATGAGAACTATAACCTAATCAGTGGATTAATCCACTGATATGGATTGACTGCATGGTAACAGTAAGCACCCTCTTCTTTTAGAATGCACCCCCTTCTTTTTGATTGCTTTCCTCCTCCATGCCCTTCCACCGTGATGTTCTGCCTTACCTTAGGCCCAGCTGTCTACGGACTGAGACCTCTGAAACTATAAGCCAAAATGCACTTTTCATTCTCTCATTATTCTTGCCAGATCTCTGGTCATAAGAATGGAAAAGCTAACTAAAATTATATACACATATATATAGAATGTGGGGTGTGTTTGTGTATTTATATCTGGTTTAGTTTTTTTTTTGAGAGGCTGCGAATCAAACCTAGGTCCTTGCACATGCTAAACATGTGCTTTGCCACTGAGCCACATCTCCATCTCTGAGCTTGTAGATTTTCATATGTAAAGAAATCTGAACCCAGACTACCTATGGGAACATAAGAGCAGTTAATAAGAAACACATACACACACACACAGCAACACAGAACTGTTCTTTATGGTGGCTATGATCTAGAACTTATTCTAGTATTTTATATTATTTTTTTGTCTTTTTATATTTTATTTTTGAAGAGCTTATCAGACCAAAAAAAATCAAGGAGGAAAAACCCTCTTCATGGATTCAGCATTGTGCTTCAGGGGCCCAAATGATTCACTGCAGTGACACCTCTCCCTTCTGGACAGTAATAGTGAGGTGGAAGCAGGGGATGCAGATGTGGATGTGACAGCAGTTTACGATGCTGTTTGTCACCTCTGCTTCAGACCCTCTCATTCCCCTTCTTCTCAGAAGTGAATAACATATTCTTAGTATATACTTAGTGACAGTGAAAATCAAACATTCCTGCGAATTATGTTTTATTTAAGTAGCACCAGATCAAGTGAAGTTACAGTAATTCTGCTGCTTCACTTATTAAATGGCATAAGTTTATTAAAATGTTCAAAGTGTCAAGTCCCAATCTTGGGACTAGGGTGTAGCTCAGTGGAAAAAATGTTAGTATAGCATGCCTGAGACCCAGGTTTGATCCCTAGAAGCTAAAAAATAATCCTAATCTTAAATATTTTGCTATAATTTCTATTTCCCTGTTAGCTAGAATGTCTGGAATTTAGCTGTATTTAGTGTCACTAGGAGACCAGTACATGGTTTCATTTAATAAGTAAAATTATTATTTTGTAACTGGTAGACATAATTTTCATTTCTTTCATTGTGAATGATAAAACAGTATGTACTTACTTTGTACTTCCTTTTTCATTTCCTATTTTATTTGATTTTCAATTCCACATATACTCGATATAATAAATCTAGAGTGCCACTATATACTTTATATTGAACCCTTTCTAAGGGATGTTTTAAACATCCTGTTGTCTAGTATTCTTTGATATAGAAATTATAGTAAAAGTAATACTTTTGTGACCCACTTCAAACAATTATCTCCTTTTTCCTGAACTCTTTTAAGTACTAAACATTTTATTCTTAGCACCCCCCAAAATACCTTGGTTTGTTAGGCCACCTCTCTGGAGTAGGCATTGCTTACTTACTTTTGCTTCTTGACTTTGACCAGAGGAGTTCTTTAAACTCTGCGGTTAGGAAGAAAACATAAAGGTTATTTGAACATGACACAGCAGAATGAAAACCATATACAGTATCTTACTCGTTCATCTCAAAGGAGTAACTAGGGCAACAAGAGAATGAGGAACATAAGAAAAATAGGTCTTACTTGCTGTCCATTTGCAACCTGGTGGGTACCAGAGTAGAGGCTTTCAAATAAAGTAAAGTAAGTCCCACTGTGAGACACACAATAGCTAGTTTCCTGTTCTCAGGTTCAATAGTTAGAAAATGCCAAAGCTGGTATCTGAGCCAACTCTGCTCAGACTAGTGCACTACAATACCTCCACTTCAGGAGATGTCTGTATGATGTACAATCACATCTTTGTACTAATATTTTTGTATATTTTCTGGTTGGGCTAGGATTTGTGTCTTTGTTTAAATGACTCTGGTCTAGGGTTATGTTCAGTGTGTCTTAAACCATTCTTGTCTGGTGCTGTCTAATATGGGGCTGATCTGTTCTCTATATCAGGGTCTTTATAATTAATTGCAAAAAATCATCAGTCTATTTATTGGTCTACAGTAACTAGAAATCCAGGTTATAAATATGCTGCTGACAGTCTTGTTGAAAGGATGCAGCCCTCCTGAACTTTCTTCCTGTAACCTAAAGGCCTCCAGGTATTTAGCACTCTGGGAGTAATGTAACTGAGGGCTTTCAGGTCCTGAATTTCTGTTTCTGGGCTCTTTGCTTGCTGCCTTCGTGGTCAACATTCTCTTGCTTGAGGGGCTGGGGAGATTTTTTGAAGAAACAGGCACTCCTGAACACTGGGTCAGAGCTGAAAACAAATAGTTGTCATACTTCTTAGGAAGTATCACGGGAAGTATGCAGTTAAATCCCTTGTCTGGGTAATAACAGTTCTGGTTTCTATGCTTGAATCATTTTATGTCCAAGAATCATGTCAATGTTGGTTTTAAAATATGCATGACATCCAAACTGGTTGTCTAAAATTTTTCCATTGAAAGTGTTTTTCTTAACTAAATATTTCAGCATTTCCCCTCACATAGACAACAAAAAATGAGAAACTGAAGCTTATTATGAAAATAAACATTTAGACATCATCTGAAAAATCAAGATTAAATTCAAACCGATACAGTGAATAATACTTTGCTTTTTTGACAGACCTCCAAAAATTCATTTTTGACACATTCTGTCCGTATATTCCAATTTACTAATTATAACTCAATTTAAAAATTTTTTAAAGACTGCCTGCTATCTGCTTTGTCCATGAGAGTATTCCCTAACCCTCTAACCCTAACCCCCAACCCTAACCCTGAATCCTAAACCCTAACCCTAACCCCTAAACCCTATCCCCTAAACCCTAACCCCGACCTCTGACCCCTGACCCTAACCCCTAACCCTAAACCTAACAATAACCCTAACCCTAAAACCCTAACCCTAACCATAAAA
The DNA here is from genome assembly GCF_052094955.1 of Ictidomys tridecemlineatus. Classification (NCBI taxonomy): domain Eukaryota; kingdom Metazoa; phylum Chordata; class Mammalia; order Rodentia; family Sciuridae; genus Ictidomys; species Ictidomys tridecemlineatus. The sequence goes on from NW_027520983.1 coordinate 445,817, forward strand.
TCCTAACCCAAAAACCCTAACCCTAACCCTAAAACCCTAACCCCAAAACCCTAACCCTAACCCAAAAACCCTAACCCAAAACCCTAACCCTAACCCTAAAACCCTAACCCCAAAACCCTAACCCTAACCCAAAAACCCTAACCCAAAACCCTAACCCTAACCCTAAAACCCTAACCCCAAAACTCTAACCCTAAAACCCTCACCCTCATCCGAACCCTCACCCCTAACCCCTACACCCTCAATCTAAACCTTAAAGCTAAATCTAACCCCAAACCCTCACCCTCACCCTAAACCCTAACCCCAACCCCATCCCTAACCAACCCTAAGCCTTAGCCCTTGTCCCAGCCCCTAACCCCTAGCCCTAGCCCCAACCCCAACCCTAACCCATAACCTTAGCCCTAGCCCCAGCCCCTAACCGATAACCCCTAACCCTAACCCCAATCCCAACCCTACCCCTACCCCTAACCCTAAACCCTAACAACCCTAACCCTAAACCTTAAACCCTAACCCTAAACCCTAACAACCCTAACACTAACACTAACCTGAAACCCTAACCTCTAACCCCAAACCCTAACCCCTAACCCTAAACCCAAACCCTAACCCCAAACCCAAACCCATAACCCCCAACCCAACCCCAACCCCTAAACCCTAACCCTAAAACCTAATCCCACCCCTCATCCTCACCCTCACCCTCAACTTAACCCTAACCAACCCTAACCCTAACACTAAACCCTAAACCTAACTCTAAACCTAACCCTAACCACCAAAACCACCCTAACCCTAAAATCCCTAACCCTAAACCCCTAACCCAACCCCAACCCTAACCCCGAACCCTAACACTAACCCTAAACACGACCCCTGACCCTAACGCCTAACACTAACCCTAACAATAACCCTAACCCTAAAACCCTAACCCTAACCCTAAAACCCTCACCCTCATTTCTCAACCCAAAACCCTAACCCCTACACCTTCACCCTAAACCCTAAACCTAACCCTAACCCCAAACCCTCACCCCACTCCTCACCCTAAACCCTAAACCCAACCCCAACCCTAAGCCCTAGCCCTAGCCACAGCCCCTAACCCCTAGCCCTAACCTCAACCCCAACCCTAACCCCTAACCCTAACCCTAGCCCCAACCCCTAACTCTAACCCTCTAACCCTAATACCCTAACCCTAACCTTAACCCTAAACCTAACCCCAACCCTAAACCTACCCCTACCCCTAAACCCTAACAACCCTAACCCTAAACCCTAACAACCCTAACCCTAACCCTAACAACCCTAAACCCTAACCCCACCCCTCACCCTAATCCTAACCAACCCTAACCCTAAACCCTAACCCCCTAACCCTAACCCCCTAACCCTAACCCCCTAACCCTAACCCTAACCCCCAACCCTAACCCTAACCACCCTAACCCTAACACCCTAACCCCCACCCCCTAACCCTTAACCCTTAACCCTAACAATTTTCTCCATTAAATTTCCTCCTGATCAATAAAGATAATTAGAAATGCAATCTCGCATAGGCTTAAGACAAAAATAAAACCAATACAATTTTATGAAAAGTCTAATTACCTCTACATAACTCTTCACAACAGGGTCCCAAACTCCAGGAGTTTTAATCAATCCACAAATATTTACAGATGTCTTTCAGCTGTCACTGAGCATACTTTGAGTTGCTGAACTGTATGCATAATCATTTTCATCTGCCCGAAGAGAAAATATTTTTTAAAGTCATTTGGTGAAGGCCAAGAGTTCAATACCCAGCATCACAAAAAAACAAAAAAGAGAGAGAAAAGTCGTTTAGTATTGAGAACTTCTGTTAAGACAATAGTAAACTGAGCTATTGTTAAAAGAATAATACATCATGCTCAAGTGGGATCTACTCTAGGAATGCAAGGTTGGCTTAACAACTGAAAATCTATTAATGTAAATAAAGATCTACTGATCTAAACCAAATCAGCAGACCAAAGAACAAAAACTACATGATCATCTTGTGACCATGGACAATCTAGGAACTTTCCACAATCTGATTAAACAGTATCTATGAAAAACCCACAGTAAACATGAAATTTAATAGTGATAGATTGGATGCTTTTTTCCCTAAAATCAAGAACAAGATAAGAATGTCCCCTCTCACTATTTCTATTCATTATACTGGAGGTTTTAGCAAAGGCTTTCAGCAAATTATAGAAAAAAACGTCTAGACTGAAAAGGAAAACTATATTTTCTGTCTAGAAAATTCTAAAATTCCATTAAAATTTATTAGAATTAATAAATGAATTCATCAATGTTGCCAGGTACAAGATAAATACAAAAAAATTAAATTTACAATGAAGAAGCAAACAATGAAATTAGGAAAACAATGCCATTTGTAAAAGCATCAAAAACTAAAAATAAAAGATGTAAGTTTTATGAAAGAGATGAAAAGTTCCATCTGAAAAGTAATATTGTTGAAACAAATTTCAAAAGACCCAAATAAATATAAAGACACCTCAGATACACAGGTTGGAAGACCACTATTGTTAAACTAGTCTACAGAGTCCTATAATTCCTATCAAAACCACAGGTAATCTTTTTGTATAAATGGACAAGCTAACTATAATTTATATGAAAATCCCAGGGACTGAGAATAGAATACAAAAATTTTTAAAAGAACAAAGTTGGAAGATTTATTTATTACAAAGCTACAGTAAGCAAGACAGTATGATATAGGTGTAAGGAGGAAAATACATAGATCAATGACAGAAAATTGAGTGTAGAGAAACAACACCTTCATGTTTATGGTATCTGATTTTCAAGAAGGGTACCAAGACAATTCAGTAAGAAAATACTTGTTTTCAACAACTATGTTGGCACAACTGGACATTCACATGCATAATAATTTAGTTAGATTGTTTCCTAACTCATATCACACACAAGAGTTAACTCAAAATAGATTAAAGACCTAAATGCTAGAGTTAAAATTATAAAACTCTTGTAAGTGAAAATCTTTGTGTCTTTGAAGTGGGCAATGGTTTCTTGGATATGCCATCAAAACCATAAGCAACAAAAGCAAAAGCACATAATTGGACTTCATCAAAATAAAAAAAAATTGTGTGTTTCAAAGGACATCAGCAAGCAAGTAAAAAGGCAAACTACAGAATAGGAGAAAATATCTCCTATTAAGAGACTTCTGTCTAGAACATATAAAGAACTCATGACCCAATAACTAAAAATTAATGGTTTAATCAAAGTGTATGCAAAGATAAAAATTATTCCAAAGGCATACAAATGGCTCACAGGCACATAAAAAGAGCTCAACATAATTAGTCCCTATAGAAATGCAAATTAAAATCACAGATACCATGGACTTTAGTACCCTTCCATTGATAATGGTGGTAATTTAAAATAGTGCAGCTATTTTGGAAAACAATCTAGTGCTCCTTCCAAAGGTTAAACATAGTTATATAATCCAGAAATCTCAGTCTTAGGAACATATTCAAGAAAAATAAAACTGTACATAAATATTCACAGCAATATTATTCAAAAAGTAGAAACCACCCAAATGTCTATCAATTGATAAACGTGGAATGATTAAATGTGGTATCTCTATACAATGGCATGTTATTTAACAACAAAAAGGAATGAAATACAGTTACTTGCAACCTTAAAATCATTATGCTAAGTGAGCACATATTGTACAAATGGTTCCACTTGCATGAGATTCCCAGAATAAATAAATCTCTAAAGATATAAAGTAGATTAGTGGTTGCCTAGAAGCTTACGAAGAAATGGAGAGTTCAGGGTTTCTTTCTGAGGTGATGAAAATGTTCCAAATTTAATTGTGGTAAAGATTACTGGGCAACTCTATAAATATATTAAAAACTATATGCTTTAAGTGGGTATGTTTATGTGGCATATAAACTATATTCTCAATTTTCAATAAAGCTATTATTTTTTTTAAATATGATACCACTATACCCAATAAACTAACAGATATAAAAAAATTCTGAAATTAACAAATGTTAAGGAACATATTGACAAAAGAAAACCCTAATCAGATTACCAGTGGAATATAAATTGGCACTACTTTGGAAAGAGTTTAGCATATTATATATTGCCATGGTTTTTGTTGCCCAAAGACACACTATGATTACTGGCTTGGGCCTCAGTGTGGTACTATGGGAGATGAAAACAGTGGGGGATGGAGCTTTGTGGGAGGTCCTCAGGTCCTCAGGCTAATTCTCATGTAGCCTCCTGTGTTCTAACAAGAGGATTGTTAGAACAGAAACAGCCTGGCTCCACCCTCCTTTTCTGTGGCACTCATATTCAAGATGTGACCACTTGCTTCTACCTACTGTAGAGCCACCCAATCTTGGACACTGAATCTCCAAAACTATGAACTTAAATAAACCTTTTCTCTTTGTAAAGTTAGCTTCCTAAGGTATTTCATACATTGACAAAGATGCATATACTTTATGACAATTCTACTCCTAGCAATGCATGCTTATGAAGGGTTAATTTCAAAGGAGCATTAAACTATAATACACTAAAGGCCATCAATAACAGAAAGAATAATTAGTGCGATAACATACATTTTTTAGCAGTAAAAATAAACTAGAGTTATATTCAACAATACAATTGTCTTAAACCAATGTTGAATAAAATATGCAAGGCCCCAAAAATAAACACAGTAAAAAAATTATATATAGCCAAGAAATTCACATATAAGCAAAACCAATTTTGTTTACCATTTAAAGAAAAGCAAGAGAATGAAAACCCTAAAAGACCTTACAATGATTTTCGTGATACAGAATGGGATGAAGTATGATCAGGAAAGCATACATAGAAAACTTTTACATTAAGGTGACAGCAATGCTGTGTTCCTTAATCTGGATAGTAGTTAGAGGAATGCAACTTTAAATTTATGCATTACAGCACTCATTTATTTCATATGTTTTTCTTGTCTACATTATATTCCATAACATTAAGGTTTAAACAGCAACAACTAGTAGAAGCATAACATAATACCACAATAAAAACAGGTGTTGATATTCTTTTCTAAGTGAACCAATATGGACTCCATATTGCTTTATACAGTATCTCACCTTCATCTCTTATAGCCAGAGAACAAAATGTCAGTTGCATAAAAGTACTGAATCTAGTCATGAGAGTGACAGTCTAAATGTCATATTACAATTGCTTTAGTCAAATATTTGCTCAAGATTTTTCTAACCATGTGTAATAAAAAAAGTAAATAATGATTGTAAAACTCACCTAATAAATTAATATCAACAAGCCTTTTTAAAAGGAAAATTTATACCAGAAATGACAGCAAGGTTAAAATAGAGGAAAAAAGAAAATTATATCAGAAATGATAGCAAAGTTAAAAGAAATAGAAGACAAACACGTGACATCAAAAGATGGCTTAATCTAAATAAGAAGATACAGCATAAAATATACCTGAAAAAACTTAGAACAATTAAAAAGCAAGAGATGAAAAGCCAAATGACATAGGCTGAACAGGCAGCTGATATAGAAGGTTTAAAGTATTATGAATCAGGTGCCAGGGCAGGTTTTGAAGAATCTTAAAGGACAGAGGGTATGATAGATGAAGAAACTGCAAAAATGTCACAAGATTAACATTAGGGCCTTCGAGAAGAATCTTGGGAGACAAGAAGAGGTAACACAAGAAGGAGGATGGGAACCGAGATTGGTGAAATCTACATGCCTAGGGACAAAAGAAATATTACTTACTACATAAGGATAATAAGGAAATAGTGTTTATCACCTATAAGGTGATAAATACCAGGGCTAAAATTGGGATGAAGGATGTGAAAATAGAAAATACTTAATTCTAGAGAAGCTATGGAGGAAAACTACACAAGGGAAAGAAAAGTGCAGAGAATCATGTAGCTTCAAAGAATGTATACCTGGGAGTAGGAGAGGATGATATCACCGAAGAAGGTTAAGAGAAGGGGAACTCAGCCTGAGAACTGAGTGCTCAATTTTTGGTATGGCCAGTAAATCAAAAAAATTGCATTTTAACCTTTGTACAGAAATTACTTTTTATCTTGCCGTATTCTTTAAACGTTATTCTGGGGAACAATAATATGGAACACACTAAACTCTACTCTAAACACACAAGAAGAAGAGTTTATTACATGCAATAATGGCTGCTAAAGAAAATTTATAACCTTTCTCATAAATTCAAAGACTCTCTCCTAGATCAAACTCCAACCAGCTCCTCTAAGCCTAGTCCCTCTTTGGACTATGCCCCAATCCTGGCCTACCTATAAAGACTTTAAGAAACACTATTTCTTCTTTTTTAAAAAATATTTTTTAGTTATAGATGGATGCAATATCTTTATTTCATTTTATTTATTTTTATGTGGTGCTGAGGATTGAACCCAGTGTCTCACATGTGTGAGGCAAGTGCTCTGCCACTGAGCCACAACCCCAGCCCCAAGAAACACTAAGATAATTTCTAATGCGAGGCTATATCCCTAGGATAACCTTAGGGCTCCTTAAATGGTATACTCAAGGCTGCCTAAAGAATTTAGTTTGTTCTAGCCAACACTTCTAAAGATAGGGCTCCTGACTCTCTGTGGGAGAGTATATGCCTCACTTGCATAAACCCAGTTAGTAAATCCAGATGGGTTTCACATGGACTGCCCTTCTTTAGAATTTTTCACTTTTCTTACTCTACTCAAGGCACTGTCATCCCCCCAACTTTTCTATTTAAGACACTGAATCACCTCTATACAAACTGCAATGGAGCTTAGCTCCTAACCTACTGAATGTGTTTTGACCACTGAGGTCCAGCTGTTTACCTGTGACCAAAATTTTAAAAATCATTAAAATGGTCATGAATTTAGCAATAAATCATCTCATTTATGACCTAGAAGTTTTATGATATATCAGAAATATCATAAAGGATGATCAAGAATTTATCTGAATGAAGTCAGTAGATAGATTACTAGATTACTCCTTAAGATCCCTTCTGCTCTTCAGTCTCTTCACCATAAGAAAATAATTTATTCATATTCACTCATCAAGCTTTGACAATTCAGCTTTCTTTTTGGACCATGTATAATACTGCAAAAGCCCTTTGTAGGCCTGAACAAGGTTGATTAATATTTCCTGGGAAGACGATTTTTCACCATATCTCCATGTCTCTGCCTGACTTAGATTTCTGTTTGCATCCTCAAGCATTCCATGATGCATAAGGTACAATGCATGTTGTAAGGAGATCTGCACCAGTAATAAGAAAAAGCACACTGTCACTGAAGTCATTAAGATAACCATTACTCAAAAAACACAGTAAATATATGATGGACTAAGTCCTTGATTGGATATGAAAGATAAGACACTGTCCCTGTCATCAACAATTTCAACCTAACAAAGAAGACAGACAGATGAAATGACACTATGTAAATGAAAGCTATGTAAACTTACAAACAGAAGACAGTACAATAGTGAAAAAACAACAATAAAAAACAGGGGTTTTGAAGACAGTGACCTGGCTCATATGCCAATTAAATGCTAAATAAATCTGAATAACTAATTCGTCCTTTTGTCTGACCTGTTTTATGAGGCAATTCTTAATCCTTCAGAAGGGTGTTGTTAGGATTAAATGAGATTTAATATTAATTTAAAAAATTAAATGAGATTTAACTTTTGCATACTACTAATTCCTAGTTTGGGCTACAGTAGACAACCAATAATATAACTATTTTAAATATATTAAATCAGCTCAAAAGAAAACACCTTAACAGGGAGTGTTGGAGAATGATGTCAATTCCAATGGAAAGGAAAGTGCATGCTTCCACTTATCTAAAACATCTAGAATGGGCATATTCATAAAAACAGAAAAGATATTAGAGACTGTCAGTAGCATGGGGAGGAGGAGAAAATGGGAAACTATTGCTTAATAAATATAAAGATTCTATTTGGAGTGATGGAAATGTTTTAGAAATAGTGGTGATAGTTTACAACATAGTGAATATAGTTAATACCACAGAACTGTATACTTAAAATGGTTAAGATAGCATGGTCCATTATATACAACCACAATTTAAAATTCCAGAAAACAGGAAAAGTAAAAACAAAACAAAATTTAAAACTAGCTACAAAGTAAATATTTTAGGCTTTGCATGGCACATGACTTCTTCATAATTACTCATTTTCATTAAAAAACAGCTATTGACAATATGGAAATGAATGTGTGTGGCTGTATTCCAGTAAAACCTTATGGCCTTGAAAAATAATTAAAAGCAAATTATAAAATTTTATTGAAAAGTGTTCTGTTAGTTAAAGAGAGAGAGAAAGAGAGAGAGAGAGAGATAATCTTGAAAATGTCTCAGCCCTTTTGGTAATACTTTTAATAAAACATTAACTTGGAGACAAGGTTCAATGCAAATAGGAATTAAAATGTTTTTACACATTCAAATTCCCCACTTGTTTCGCTTTTTCCAAAAATACCAACTCAGCACAAATAACTTGGGCAAACAGTAGAAGCACAACTTCAACATCTGATGGACTGGTTTTGGCAACCAGAGATAAACAAAGAGGAGGTATTTCCCATCAGACAACATGGAAGGTGATCAGAAACTAAGGAATGGCTGGCACAACACTGCTTTCTTTCTTATTTATCCCAGTATCTTACCCTTTCTTCATTATTGTTTAATTTACACTGATACAAACAATTCAGAAAACAATATGAACACTGGAAATATAAGTTCACAAAGTCTATATTCTTACCTTTACATAATTCAGGACACCAATATTTTTCATCCGGTCAGCAAAGGTATTGAAAGTCTCCACATTGCTTTTGGGATGATAAAAGAGAATTTCACTTCCAAGTCTCCAAGTAACCTGTCAAAGCAGAAATTATTACCCAATGTAAAGTCCAACCCTGCTTTTATTCTATTTTTCCTGTAAGTTTTGTTTTTCTGGTTACATATAAAAACAACCTAAAATTCCTTTCCCTAGATATCATAATTGTCTATGTTATCGTACTTTACCCAGTAAAAATAAAGTTAGATCTCGCATAACAAAATCTTTTCAATACTAGTTTTTAAATTCTAGGTAAGTATAACAGTGCCATTATTAGATTAGCAGTCTAAAAGAGGAAGAGGCAGTTAAGATATTATTAAGTATAAAAATTAATTAGTATAGGAAGAATAAGTCAGAAACTAGGTTTTGGTAATATTGGCTTCTTAACTGGTCTCAACCTCATCTTTATTCTCAGCAAAATGAGTGCAACAGACTAGTTTCTTAAGATCTTATCAATATTGAGTATATTTATTCCAATATTTACAACACAAATTTAAGAACTGTCATCAAATATAAACAAATTTTAATAAAAAATATTTTCTCTTCAGATCACCAATCCTGGTGAAAGAACTTGGGAGTTCTTTTTTCATGGAAGCAAATGTCCATTTCTCTTACCCCCATTTAAAGTACTTCAACCATACCAACTTTAAAGTGAACTTCAAAGTCAATTAGTTCTAGAAGGCACACATTGGTTGTTTGGTACAATAACTTCATATTTCCAATTAAAAAAAAAACAACACAAGGGCTGGGGATGTGGCTCAAGCGGTAGTGCGCTCGCCTGGCATGCGTGCGGCCCGGGTTCAATCCTCAGCACCACATACCAACAAAGATGTTGTGTCTGCCAAGAACTAAAAAATAAATATTAAAAAAATTCTCCCTCTCTCTCTCTCTCTCTCTCTCTCTCTCTCTCTCTCTCTCTCTCTCTCTCTCCCTCTCCTCTCTTAAAAAAAAATAATAAAAATAAATTTAAAAAAAACAACACAACAGGGCTGGGGCTACAGCTCAGTGGTAGAGCGCTTGCCTTCCATGCATGATGCACAGGGTTCAATCTTCAGCACCACATAAAAAATAAACAAATAAAGGCATTCTGTCCATCTGCAACTACAAAAAAAAAAAAAAGATCACGACTTTATTGTAGAATATCAAAAGTAGCATTGAGGAGCTTAAAGAAACTTATAAAGGGCTGGGGAGTAGCACAGTGGTAAAAGCATGCCTAGCAAGGCAGGTACTAGGTTTCATCCCCAGCACCACCAAAACAAAAACTTAAAGATTATCCATTATCTATAGTTATCTACAGTTGTTCTTAAACCCAGTCATAAGAATTACCTGGGGCACCTATTAAAAATAAATATTCTAAGCCACCATGCCCGTAATCCTAGCAGCTTGGGATGCTGAGGCAGGAGATCATGAGTTCAAAGCCAGCCTCAGCCATTCGGCAAGGTCCTAAGCAACTTAGTGAGACCTTGTCTCAAAATAAAACATAAAAATGGCTAAGCCAGTGGTTAAAAGCCCCAGGAGTACAGTACCAAAAATAAATATACATGCGTACATATGTATGTATATGTGTGTGTGTGTGTGTGTGTGTGTATAGAGAGAGAGAGAGAGAGCACGCGCGCGCGCATGCAATAGATAGACAGGGTTTCACTAAGTTGCTGAGGTTGGTCTTGAACTTGCAATCCTCCTGTCTCAGCCTCGAGCTGCTTGGGATTTCAGCTGTACTCCACAGTGACTGATGGAATCTGTATTTTTCAATACATGCCCTAGGTAGTTCAAAAGGATTCAAACAAGTATCTGGAAGCCACTCATTTAATTTCTTCATTTTATAAAACAAAATCTGGACAAAAGAGAGGTATATAATGTCTCTCTGTAGGGGCTGGGGATTTGGCTCAAGTGGTAGCGAGCTTGCCTGGCATGCGTGTGGCCCAGGTTCGATCCTCAGCACCACATACCAACAAAGATGTTGTGTCCGCCGAGAACTAAAAAATAAATATTAAAAATTCTCTCTCTCTCTCCTCTCTCACTCTCTCTTTAAAAAAAAAAGTCTCTCTGTAATGTAAATCATTACTAATGATTTACAGATATATGTAACTTTAGTCCCTAAATTAAAATTTGTCAATAATTATATTTTCTTTTTACACACACACACACACACACACACACACACACACACACACACCAAGTAGCATGTATGTACTATTTGGTATTTTTGGTTTTGGCTCCATTAGATTGATGCACTGGTTACTATATTAGTAAAAGCACCTGAAATAGTCAAGTAAAGTTATTTGTGGAGAAACTGCTTTTTACTAAACAAATTTAGCAGTATATGCCAGGCAACCTTTCAGGCACTGTTTTACCCCTTCCCTCAGAAATGTACATTTGATATGGAGAGACACACAAGACACAAGAAAAATAATTATATTGACAAATATTACTGGAAAAGCGTGAGAAGGACATGGAGTTCAAGAGTGCCAGTACAAAGTAGGAATAAGAAAGCAAGAAATGCAGTTGTAATTTTAAATAATCAAGGTAGACCTCACAGAAGTCAAAGAAAAGTGGTCATACAGAAGGGCAGACATGATGATAGCTGAAGAAAGATCTTTCCAAGTAAAATAAATAAATAAATAAGGTAAAGATTGAGGCAGAATATGCCTGGCTTATTCTAATAAGAGCAAGGCTAGTAAGACTGGAAAAGAAAATACAGGTGAGCAAGTAACAGGAAATGAGATTAAGAAAACAAAAGGTCAAATGGGAATGGGTGAGCACATCACACAGGAACCCTGATTACAGTGTTTTCAGCAGAGGAGTGAATGAGGTCTTAAAGTTTTAAAAGGTTCACTCTACATCATTAGACATTAGGAAAACAAAAATCATTTTAAAACCATGATAAGATATCACTTTAAAACCACCAGGATGACTAAAATTAAAGAGAAACAACAAGGCACAGGTGTAGAGAAGCTGGAACTTTCAAATATTACTGATGGAAATATAAAATGGTGGAGTCACTTTTGAAAATAGTCTGGTAGTTTCTTGAGAAGTTAAATACAATTACCACATGATCTAAATTTCTACTCTAGGAATATACCCAAGAAAAGTCAAAACAAACATCCACAAACACTTGTGCATGAATATTTATAGAAGCATTATTCACAATAACCAAAAAGTATAATCAACCCAAATGTCTAACAAACTGATGAATGGATATATAAAATGTGGTATGTCCATATAAAATATTTGCCAATAAAAAGGAAAAAGCACGAATATTTTTACTACAACATAAATGAACCTTGAAAACATTTTACAGAGTAAAAGAAATCATTCACAAATGACCATTACATTATAAGATTCCATTTATATAAAATGTCCACCATAGAAAATAGTAGATTAGTAGCTTCCAGGGGCTATGAGTCAGTAGAGAAGCAATGAGGAAAGACTGCAAATAGGTATAGGTTTTCTTTTTGTAGAAAAGGAAACTATCCTAAATTTAAATTGTGGCTAATGTTTGCACAACTCTGTGAAAATATTTAAAATATTAAATTGTACAAGTCAGTGAATTGTATGGTTTGCTAATGTCTCCATAAAGCTATTTTTAAAAAAGACAAAAAGAACACTCTGGTTGGAGAAAAAAACTTTCAAGTTTTGTTGAACGAGAGTACAAAACAGGTGCACAACCTGTGGAGTAAGTGAAAATTAAAATGATTTCTAATAAAAAAAAAAAAGAATTAACACCTTTGTAGATGAAAGGTGTTGAGGGTTCCAGCTTCTCTACACCCTTGCCTTATTGTCTCTTTTTGATTTTAGTCATCCTGGTGGTTTTAAAGTGATATCTTATCGTGGTTTTAAAATTTTTGTTTTCCTAATGTCTAATGATGTAGAGTGAACCTTTTAAAACCTTAAGTCCTCATTCACTCCTCTGCTAAAAAACACTGTAATCAGGGTTCCTGTGTGATGTGCTCACCCATTCCCATTTGATCTTTTCTTAACCTCATCTACAAAGGTGTTAATTTTACCCTATACCGAGGGTAAAATAATACAAGGTAAGAAGGAATTATTATTGGAATGAATGAATACTGGGAAATTTGAGAATGCACAACTCAAGACTATTTTTAGTCTTGATATAATTTCTACATCCAACATTACTTTTAGCAGCTTTTAGTAAATTCAGTTTGAAATCCCCCTAAAGCTTTGTGAATGGAGCTAGAGGCAAAATCTTTCAGAAATCTGCTGTTTCTTTCAGCAGACTCACACTTTGTTTACCTCTGGTGCAGCATGCTTTTTGTAGGTGTCTGAATCTTTCAAGATCTGCAAACAGCTGTTCATATACTCTGCAGCTTGCTGCCACTCGTGCTTCAGAAGGGCTTCTTGGATAAAATTTAAACAAGCACTTGTTGTCTGAGCAAAATCTTTCTTCTTTTTCCCTCCAGTCACTGTAAAGATGAAGGATAAGGGTCACCCAGTGACTCCAATTCAACTATTACAAAAACTTAAGTTCTGATAAATAGAACAGTAGGTATTACTTGACCCAGTCCATCCCCAAGTATCAAAGTCAACTTCATTTGAAACAAACTCTTACACACATACTGTTTTTTAGCAAATTTCTAAAAATCTAAATTACATTCTTGGGCTACTACAATCACCAGATCCTTCAAATCTCATTCAATAATCTTTTTGTCTTGGCATTAAGCAATTTTTTGAACAAAAGAGTAGAAAACAAGTACACAACCCATGGAGGAAATGAGGAGAATCTCTCAATAAGATCCCCCAAAGCACAAGCCCTGGTAATTAGAATAGGTAAAAATCACCAGTCACCCTATGCAAGCACAGTCTTTATTATCCACCAATATTCTGAAAATTCCAAATAAACTTGTTTATTTTTACAGTACTAGGGATTGAACCAGGAGTATTCTACCACTGCTGAGCAGTTATAGTCTTTCCTTCTTTCTTTCTTTTTTTTTTTTGTTAGACAGGTCTTGCTAATTTACTTGCCTAGGCTGAATCTCAAACTTGCCCTCCTCTTGCCTCAGCTCCTAACTATCTGAGAATACAGGCATGTGCCACCTCACCTAGCTAGGCTTTTATATTTTAAGTACCAATTTCCCAGTAACACAATGATATTAAATGCACACGAAATTAAAACAGCTATAGACATTAGCATTTGTATCCCTTAAGTATTAGCAATTCCCTTAAGGATATCTGGACTTAGTTAACAACCTCATTATATAAGTGACTGGTTACTATGCTTTCCTTCCTATACAACTACCAGATCCCTCTAGGCTAGCAGTCTTCTAGCTGGGTACCCTTAGCCCTGCAAATACAATAGACCAATAGGTCCTCTTAAAGCAAAGATCCTCTTAAAGCAATCAATCTGCAGATTCTACCTCCTTGTATATTGTTTCCTGAAATTAATCTCCTAGAGTGCTATGCCCATAATCAAGGTCTCACAATCAAAATCATTACATATTACCTGAAGGTATTTTCAACACATGATGAAAACTGAATGATTCTAATATTTACTTTTGCAAGTCAAGTGATTCCCAATTCTTTTATCAAAACTGTAGAATGTTCTAATAATTTTAAATAGAACATGTAATTTTTTGTGAGTAACTCATGAGTCGAAGATCTGATACTTGCTTAACTAAACTCCATTCTACTTCCCTATGTGACTAAAGTTTCTCAGAGTTTACATTCATTAAAATATAGAATTAATGCCAGATGTTTTCTCATTCTAAAGTTAACATTCTTAATGATACATGAAGTAACTGGGCTAAGATTAAAAAATTAAAATTTACTTGAATACTTAAAACACATATCTCAACCCACAAGAAATTTTAAAACTTAAAAAATTTATAGGACGTTAAAATTAAGTGCAAATACAGACATACTTTTACTGTAAAATGTACTACAAAAACAGGAACAATACAAAATTTCCATTTATAAAAAGTTTTTTCATTGAATGTTTTAAGGTTGGCAATGGAAGGACATTACATCTCTGCTATTTAGATTCTACCAGATCTACTTTTTAAAGTAATTTAATTTAATGTAATTAAAACACCATCATGTGCTGGAAATTTATCTCTTGCAACTGATAAACTTTTTAGAAGACAAATTTTTAAATTTTTTAAATTGTGCAAAGTAGGACACAGATTAAAAAAAAGAAATATTACAGTGGAAAAGGTCAAAGACTATATTGATCTAGGTACATATAAATCACTAATAAGGTACATATAAATCACCTTGGGATCTTGAGCCTGGCTACTGTATGTGGTTCTGAAACTAGCAACATTAGAATCACCTAGAAGCTAATTAGAAATGCAGACTAATATGCCCCATCCAGATCTCCAAATCAGAGACTTCATTTAACAACATCTATACTCAAGCTGTTCAATCAGCAACAATCCCTGGCAACTAGCCCAGAAAACTAACAAAACACACTTTCCTTGAAATATTCTTTGTTCATCTAAAAGAATATTAGACTCAGGTTAAGTTCCCTTCATCTCAGTGGTTAGAAGTGAATGCTCTAAAATCAGATACACATGATTCCTAATAGCAATACTTAAGAGTATAAGTTTGAGAAACTCAGTTTCTTCATACTAAAATGCCTAGCACATAAATTTACTGAGGATTAACTGAGATCATCAAATAAAAAGAGTAAAATTTTTTTTAATGGGAGCTAAACTTTAGGATTCTTCATTGAAATAACTCATACCTATTCTAAACTGAGAATATTAGTTACTTTTTATCTTAATCTAAAAATTTCTGGATTGTACAGAAAAACAGCCACCTTTTCATCTGATTAATATCACTTGACCAGCAAGATTCATTGCAGTGATATGTCGGGTGGCAAACTAAACAAGAAAGACAAATGCCAAAGTGAATTTGGAATTAATCCTAGGATCCAAGGAATCACTGTCAAAGGGGAAAGAAGGCTGGGATAAGAAAGACATTTTGATGCAATAAAGAAAGTGTTGATTCAAACGTATTCCTGGGGCTATACCACCCAACATGGCAATGTACAAATAACTGATTCTTGTATATATCTTTAAGAAATGTATCCTATAGAAAATTTTGCTTGTATTTACATTAGATAAAAATAAGGAAAAATATTATTTTTTTGAAAGCTATGTGCTTCTCAAAAGAAGAGACTATATCTTTTTCATGTATAAGTCCCCAATATTTTAGACTTATATATTAGATATTAGTGCTCAGAAAGCACTGCTGAAAAAAATGTGGCTGCAACATAATATAGACTGTATATTAATTCAAAAGAAAAGGATTCCAGAACAAAAAAGAGTATTTCTTATGATTCCCTTTCTGCTTATAGTCAGAACAAGAAAACAACTTATATATTCTTAAAAACTAAACCAGCATGGTTCATTTTGTATACATATTGAATCTACTACTTCCTTGCACTAAAGTTAAAATGGTTCTGTTATTTTACTTACCTACAGTTTCTAAATGCTTCTGAAGCCAAGGAAAATACATTCCTGTACCAGTGAGCACAGATGTTTCCACCTGGTCATCCTCTGAAATGGTCTTTGTCAATTCTTCACTGAAATCACTCATACTTATTACAAACTGAGAATATCAGTTACTTTTGGTATATCTTAATCCACAAGGTTCTGAATTGTACAGAAAAACAGCCAATAATAAATATGACTTGAGCAGCAAGATCCATTGCATTGTAGGTTTTTTAAAATTATATATATATTTTAGTTGTAGATGGACACAATACCTTTATTAATTTATTTATTTTTATGTGATGCTAAGGATTGAACCCAGTGCCTCACACATGCTAAGCAAGCACTCTACCCATTTAACAACTCCAACCTGCAACTGGCAGTTCTTTTAAAGTAAAGAATAAATTTGCCAAGGCCTGTAATCTGTTCAGCTCAGTAGGCTAAAGCCAGGTGGATCACAGTTCAGAGCTAACCTCAGCAACTTAGCAGGGCCCTACGCAACTCAGTAAGACCCTGTCTCTAAATAAAATACAAAATAAGGCTGGGGGAAGTGGCTCAGTGGTTAAGTGCCCCTGGGTTCAACACCTGGTACCCCCCACACACACCCAAAAAGCATTTAATTATGTCAGAAGCAGCCAAAATAAATAATCCATTACTCAACTTTTACTATGTTTCAAGCACATAAAGATATTTCCCCTTAATTTTAAAAAATTCAAGCCTAGAGAAAGAAACAACAAAATGCAAATAACAAATACAGAACAAATAGTAGTAGCTAATATTTATTGGATCTTTACTACATACCTGGTCTATTATTTAATTTGGGGCTAGGGATGTAACTCAGTGGTAAAGTGCCTGACTAGTATGCATGAGGCCCTGGGTTCTATCCCTCCCACACAGCATCACACACACTCACACTACATACTAATTGATTTCTTCCACATTATTTTGAAAAAAACTAAGGGAGTGAAATTATGAAACTTGTCCAAGGTCACATACACACACACAAAATGAGGACAAGAAAATTCAGAGAACATAAAACTACTAGGCATGACTAGAACTAGGACAAGTGATAGGTAGGAGGCAATGATATTGCAGGTGGCAAACGAAACTAGAAATACAAATGCAAAAGCGAGTTTGGAATTAATCCTCAAGAGGCTTAGTGTCTCTCTCCCTCATTTCCCACATCGACCCAAGCATTAAAGCTTCTGATCCTACCACCTAGAATTTCTACAATATTTCCTCTTCTCTGGAATTCTACAACACCCTGAAATTGTGTTAATCACTGCATTAGCTTTCTAACTAGTTACCCTGCCTAAAATACTGCTTTTCCACATTACTACCAGAATTAAATCCTTTAAAGTCAATTTCCGGGGTTAAACACCTAAGTTTGAAATAATATGTGACTCTGAATGCGACCCAGAATGTACTTTGAGGAGTTATAACACAAATTCTCTTTTCAAATCCTCAAAAACCAGAATCAGTAACACATGGTTGCCACAGTAACCAAAGCTTCTCCAGCTGGCTCTCATTTCCCAGAACCCAAGGTTTTAGAGCATAAGGGGAAAAAACTCGGAAGGAAAACACGGGTAAATCCAAGCACACCCTTTTTGTCTTCTAAACAAGTAAGCTCGCAATTATACTCGCAGCACTCACCCACCTACCGCGGGGCTCTGCAGGAAACCGCCTCCACTCCAGAAGAAAGCTCTCACCGGAAATTGTTAGCGTGCGCTTGCTCTGAGCATGCCCCAAAAACCTGCCTTGGGAGCATGCGCAAAACCTAGCCCCGCCCCAACTCCTCCTTTGAAGGTTGGAACGAAGTTGCCCGCCCCTTGAGCTGGTACTGGCTAATGGAAGTGAACCAAGAACTGACTATAGGCTGCTGCCTTCCCATTTGTTTGGCCAGAGATTTGCATCATTCTGTCTCATCCAGAAGGTGTAAGATTGCCATTGCAAATAGAGATTGTGGAGAGGGGACGGCAGCTGGACTAGGGGAGTAAGATGTCACTTTACCTAGTGGTCCTTTGGATTTTGCTTCGCTTTCCGACGGGAGTGGTGGTGCACACCTGTAATTCCAGTAGCTCAGGAGGCTGAGGTAGGAGGATTTTGTCAGTTCTACCTTTGGTTAAACAATCCCTGCGAAAGGAAACCACATAAGCAGTAATAAATACCTAGAGCAAAGGACTCATCAGGTTATGTAAAGCCAAATCATAGAATAAGGAAAAAATAACAAAGAATTTTTATTTTAAACCATTAAGTTTATTACACAGTTAACTAAAACACACAGTGCATCTGTTTCTACCTGATGGATCATCTCCTTTTATCCTGAAGAGGTTCTTTTAGCATTGTTAATAGTAGAGACTTATTGGTATTGAATTTTCTTACTTTTTATTTATTTTAAAATGTCTATTCTGCTTTCAGTTTTGAAGAGATATATCCTGGATTAGCAGTTTTTGTCTTCTAGCACCTTAAACCTTTCCATTAACTTTAACCTCTCATTTCTGATAAGAAGCCAGCTATCATTTTAGTCATTTTTACCAATGCATAACACACCACTTTTTTCTAATTGCCTTCAAGACCTTTTTCCTTCTAATTGATCATTTACAGTTGACTCTGATGCATCTAGATGTGATTTGCTTTGTAACTAACCTTAGTATTCACTGTTTCCTAAATCTCTTGACATCTTTTTTGTTAATTTGTGATAATTTTAGTCATCATTGTCTTAAATATTTTTTTCTGTACAATTTATGCCTCTATTCTTCTAGAAATGTAATTATATGTATGTTAGGTCACTTTGTACTGATAGTAACCAAGTCTCTATTTTTTTCTTTCTAATTTTTAGACCAGATAATTTTTATTGGTCTATCTCCAAGTTAACTTTTTGCTGTTTTTGCACTATACAATCTGATGATAGATTTGTTTCATGAATTTTTCGTTTCCAATACCGTACTTTTTATTTCTTTTAAAAGAAATTTTTCATTTATATGTTGACACCCATATCTACATATTCATTATGATTAAGCTTTTCTTTAACTCCTTGAAATTAGTTATAAAAACTATTTAAATTTTTTCTGCTAATCCTAACTTCTGGGTCAGCTCACGGAACTTTTTTTATATGTGATATTTTCTCTTGTGGTTCTCATTTTTCTATCTTCTTTGCATTCTGGCAAAATTTAATGATATTCTACATGCCTATAATCCCAGCGACTCAGGAGGCTAAGGCAGGAGGATCAAGAGTTCAAAATTAGCCTCCGCAACTAAGGGATGCACTTAGCAACTCAATGAGACCCTGTATCTAAATAAAATGCAAAAAAGGGCGGAGGTTGTGGCTCAATGGTTAAGCACCCCTGGGTTAAATCCCTGGTACCAAAAAATTTTTTTTAATTATATTATGGTCATTTATACATGATACATCATAGGAAGTCTGGATTATGTTTTCTTCCTATAAAGGATATTCTGTTTTATGTGTCATGCAGGCTAATTACTGGTGAATTGTTTTGATCATATTAGATTTGGTATTATTATTATTATTATTATTATTTGGTTCCAGAGATTGAACTCAGGGTACTCAATTACTGAGCCACATCCCCAGACCTATTTTGCATTTTATTGAGAGACAGGGTATTGCTGAGCTGCTTTAGCACCTCTATTTACTAAGGCTGGCTTTGAGCTCGTGATCCTCTTGCTTCATCCACCTGAGTCACTGGGATTATAAGCATATTCCGTGCCTCACTAGGTTTGGTATTTTTCTTTATTTCCATATTTCATGGTGCATTATACTTGTACATAATGGTGGGATTTGTTGTTATGTTTTCATACATATGTACAATATAGTGATAAAACTTAGCCAATATCATTCTTGAGTATTTCTCTTTTACCTGCTTTCCTTTCTCCCCTGATCCCTTTCCTCTATTCTACTGATCTCCCTTTGATTGCCCTCAGATTCCTTTCACACACACACACCTTTCTTTTCCTTTTTCCTTTCTGGCTGCCTCATACATTTTCAGCATGAATCAATTTTGGTTTCAAATTTAGGTCTACCATTTTCCCTTTACTCTTTTTTGTGTGGTTCTTTTTGCTAAGGCTTATTTATGAACTCTTAATTAAGTACCTGATATATTAGTGAAGCTGCTGCAACCTGACTCTGCTGAAAACCTAATTTCTTCCAACATTGCCATTTAGCATCATCTTCAGTCTCCTTTATAGCAGTCAAACTCTGCTAAGCCTTAAAGAGTCTCATCTGGTACATTCATATCAAAAATAAATTTCCTCCAGGCTTTTAGTATTCTCTCTCTCTAACACACACACATAATCACATTGCACCCACCATAAATAGCTCAGACATTCTTGTCCACAAAATTCCAACCACTATGATAATCTTGCACTTTGATAATTTTCTCCTTAACTCAGTATGACCACCATCTTACTTGAGCTTTATCTCTCTGAAATTAATACCTGAAAATGTTTAGTTTTTCTAGTTTTATACTCTTTTGTGTCAGGAAAACAAATCCCGTACAGTAGAACTATAACAGTTTCAAGTAAAAGTACTAAATTAGTTATATCCTTGCCCATCAATAGTGGTAGAAGCACTTAGGTGAACTTACATAGAAACTGCAACATCTTACATACTCAACAACAATTTCATTGCCCATGGAACCCAAAATTAATTGAAAGAGTAAACCCCAAAATGGATATCTGAAAAATAAACTGGTCAAAATTAGTAAGGCAATCAGAGTTAAATAATCATATATTTTACCAATAGCACTAGCTTAAAAGTATGGGTCTACAATAAGTAGAAAAATACAAGTTAATGGCTAGAGTCATAAAAGTTTCTATTATGATAGGCAGTCTCTTATGATGCTTTAATATTATATGATAGTTGTGAAATGATTACAAACTAATAATGAACATAATCTATTTGCAGATTAAAATGTTCTTCCCTGTATTATCTACAAATTTTAGATACACCTCAAAATGCCCTGGAAAAGAAATTTCTTAAGTCTCATCAAAATGAACTACCAGGTTTTTTCCTACATTTGACATGACACAGTGCCAAGATTTCTAGTCCTGAATACACACTTTCTATAGGGAAGAGACATATATCTTGGCAATTAATAGATCATTTATCTCATTTCCTACAGCCAATTTTAGTCGTAAGAAAAGAAATGTTTATGTATTCATTCTGCTGACTTTAGTCTATAATCTAATCATGGATCAACAAACTTTTTCTGAAAAGAGACTGATAATAAACGTATTAGACTTTGTAGGCAAGTCTTAATTGCCACTCAAATGCCAGTGTAGCACAAAAACAGCCTAGACTATGGGTAAATAATATAAGCTTCTGTGTTCTAATAAAACTTTGTTTACAAAAGCAAGTGTCATTGTTGGACACCGTGGTGTGCTCCAACAGTCACAACTACTCAGAATGCTGAGGCAGGAAGATTACTTGAGCCTAGGAGTTCAGGCCAGCCTGGGAAATAAGAAAGAAAGAAAGAGAGAGAGAGAGAGAGAGAGAGAGAGAGAGAGAGAGAGAGAGGGAGAGGGAGAGGGAGGGAGGGAGGGAAGGAGGGAAGGGAGAGAGAGAGGAATGAATGAAAGAAAGAAAGAAAGAAAGAAAGAAAGAAAGAAAGAAAAAAGGAATAAAGGGAACAATTTAAAAAAACAGTGTCAGGCTTACAGCTATGATTTGCTCAACACTGTTCCAGAGTATTAATGTTATGCTCACAATAGATGTTTGGCTAGGCTGTATACATACATACATGCATACATACATACATATATACATGAAAGCAAGTTTGTTCTTTTGTTTGCTTTCTTTTATTTTTTCCATTTTTTTGTTGATACATTATAGTCGTAAATCATGGCAGTATTTGTCATTACATATTTCCACATGCACAATATAACACTACAGTTTGGCCAATATCATTCCCCAGTATTTTCCCTTCACTCCTCCCTCTCCTGGTCTCTTTCCTACACTCTACTGATCTCCATTTGATTTTCACTTTTTTTTTTCCTTTTTCCTCTCTTGCTTCCACATCCGAGAGAAAACATAGGCTCCCTTGATCTTATGAGTTTATCTTATTTTGTGTAACAGAATGTTCTCAAGTTTCATCCATTTTCCAGCAAATGACATAATTCACCTTTATGGCTGAATAAAGCTCCATTGTGTGTATATGCCACATTTTCTTTATTTATTCATCCTTGATAAGCACCTAGTTTGGTTCCATAGTTTGGCAACTGTGAATTGTGCTGCTATAAACATGGGTATGCATCTACTACTCTAGTATTATGACTTTAATTCATTAGGATATACATTGAGTAGTTGTATAGCTGGGTTATATGGTGGTTTCCTGCCTAGTCTTTTGAGGAACCTCCATACTGATTTCAATAGTGGTTATACTCATTTATAATCCTATCATCAGAGAAAAAAGTGTCCCTTCTTCTCCACATTCTCTCTAGCATTTATTATTGTGCATATTCTTTTTTTTAAGTAGTTGGACACAATACCTTTATTTTTATTTATTTATTTTTAATGTGGTGCTGAGGATCGAACCCAGGGCCTTGCATGTGCTAGACAAGCAATGTGCTGTTGAGCCACAACCCCAGCCCCATATCGTTCATATTCTTGATGGCTGCTATTCTGACTAAAGTGAGATGAAAGCTCACTGTAGTTTTGATTTGCATTTCCCTAATTGCTAATGATGTTGAACATTTTTATAGATTTGTTGTCCATTTTTATTTCTTCTTTTGAGAAGTATCTGTTTAATTCATTTGCCCAATTAAGCTAGGTTATTTGAGGTTTTGGTGTTAAGTTTTTAAAAGTTTCTTATATAGTTTGGATATTAATCCTGGGTCAAAGAGTAGTTAGCAGGGCTGGGGATGTGGCTCAAGCGGTAGCACGCTCGCCTGGCATGCATGCAGTCCAGGTTCAATCCTCAGCATCACATACAAACAAAGATGTTGTGTCCGCCAAAAACTAAAAAATAAATATTAAAAAATTCTCTCTCACTCTCTTAAAAAAAAAAGAGTAGTTAGCAAATATATTTTCTCCAATTCCTTAGGTTCTTTCTTCATGTTACTAATTGTTTCCTTTGCTGTGCAGAAGCTTTTTAATTTGATGCCATTCTGTTTATTAACTTTTGTCATTATTTTCTGAGCTTTAGGAGTTCTAATAAGAAAGTCATTGCCTGTACCTATATGCTGGAGTCTCAAATGTATATTTTCTTCCAAGGATTTGCATAGTTTCTGGTCTAATTCCTGGGCTTTTGATCTCTTTCAAGTTTGTACAGGGTCTAATCTTATTTGTCTACATATGGATAACCAATTTTCCTGGCACCACTTGTTTAAAGCCTGTCTTTCTCCCAATATGTTTTTGGCATCTTTGTCAAGAATCAGATGAGTGTTAACTGTGTTGGATCTTTTTCTGTGTCTTCTCTTCTTTCCCATTGGTCTATGTATCTGGTTTTATGACAGAGCCATGCAGTGGTTATTTCCATAGCTTTGTAGTACAATTGGAAGTCAGGTATTGTGATGATGCCTCCAGCTTGCTTTATTGACTTAGAATTGTTTTGGCTATTCTGAATATTTTATTCTTCCAAATGGATTTCAGGACTGTTTGTTCTAGTTCTGGAAAAATGACATTTATTATTATTATTATTATTTTAAATTTATATATGACAACAGAATGCTTTACAATTTATATTACATATATAAGCACAATTTTTCATATCTCTCATTGTATACTAAGTATATTCACACCAATTCATGGGTATTTTGATGGGAATTGCATCAAATCTGTATGTTGCTCCTAAAACCAATTTCAAACATATACAATCATATTAGTAGTGATTTTAGTGTCCAAAAAGAGATCTACTAAACAATAATTACTGGGCTGGTTTGGTGACTTGTAGTCCTAACTACTCAGAAGGCCAAGCCAGGAGGATTGCTTGAGTCCAGGTGTTGGACAGGTTAGGCAACATAGCAAGACCCCCATCTTAAAAATAATAATAATTACTGATGTCAAAACACATCTCAATCATTATGCTAGTCACCAACTCTTCATTGTTTTCCTCGAAACTCTAATATACAATTATGAATGTCAATTTAGGACTAATTGTGCTGTTTTATAGAGGAGAAAGCTGATTATAATAGTAAGTGAAATCATCTGTCATGAACTGATTTGTGTTTATTTAATCACAATTATCATGCTGATGACTCTACATATTAAGTCTCCACCTATAGTCCCCTAGGTGCTAATTTTAAAAAACGTGAGTTTTCATTAAAAATAAGAAAAGAAACCCCTCCATATGCATTTCAATAATTCAAATTGTATCATAATTTGACTATTAACACAAGGGAAAATCAATGCAACTAATTCAGATTTAAATTCAAGATTACACAGTGCAAAAGAGGGAATAGTCTTGGAAAGGGAAGTAGAAAAATGTAAGATCCCTCTTAGAGGTCAGAAAAAATAAAATAAAATTTCCTTCAGAATAACAACTGGACATAAAGCTTTCAAGAAATGTTAGCTACTAGCTTTCTTCTCTGACAATCGGTTTTGTCAGTTGGTTCCCACTAAGTTGTGGACTTTTTCCGACCAGGACCAGATATCTTGTCTTTTGATTTTCATCCACTCCCACACCATGCTAGGGCTTTGGTAGCACAAAATGAGAATTAAAAATATGCTTTTGAATTAAATAATTTCTTCCCTTACGGATAAAGATAAGAATCTCAAGATCTTAGCCTGAAGACTAATGTCCATCTCTCTGCCCCCACCTGTCCCCGCCTTAAAAAAAAAGCAGGCCACTGTCTCCAGTTTACACCCTCACTCACAGTTCCATTCACCTTCCCCTTTCCTAATCAGAGGGATCTTGGGGTGGGGCTTCAAGGAACCTCAAGGAGATTGAAGGGGAGGGAGCCTGGAACCATAGACTAGCTGTGACAAGTCATGGGTGGGATTTGGTAGTTCAGAAAAGGAGGTACCAGACCAGGAATGGGGGATGGGAGTGATGGTGAAGTGGAGTGGGCTAGTTTAGGATGGACCAGAAATGA
Source organism: Ictidomys tridecemlineatus (assembly GCF_052094955.1). Classification (NCBI taxonomy): domain Eukaryota; kingdom Metazoa; phylum Chordata; class Mammalia; order Rodentia; family Sciuridae; genus Ictidomys; species Ictidomys tridecemlineatus. Next base: position 471,139 of record NW_027520983.1, read on the forward strand.
GACATTAAGGAAAGCCAGAAAGGACCCGTTGGCGGAGTGGGGGGGGGGATGGGTGGGTGATGACTAGAATCATGTGGAGGGTCGCTTGTGAGGGCACAGAAGCAAAGGCAGGTGATTGGATGAGAAGGAGAGTCCTAGTTGCCAAGGCAGCGACTAGAGGAGAAGGTCTTCAGTCCATGAGAAGGTCTTGACTAGAGAAGGACAGAGCTCCAGCTCCGTGCGTTCTCCAGTAGAGTCTGTGGATCGACCCCTAGATATCCCTGCTGAGGTGTCACCCGGGAAAGGCTTAAGCCTTCCCGGGCGCCACCCCTCTGTGCTTTGCTACCCACCCCACCCGCCCCCCTGAGCCCCGCCTCCACCCCCTGACTCCCGCCACAGCCTACTCCACCCCGTCACCGACTCCCCAAGGTGACCACAACATGGCTGCAGCGCCAGTGCTGCTCTTCTTGCTGTTCGTGCTGTGGCTGACCTGGCGAGTGCCGGGCCAACTGGACCCGAGCACCGGCTGGCCCTTGTGGAAGCACAAACTCTGTGCAGACGAGGAATGCAGCAGTGAGTTCGCAGGTGGGCGGGCAGCCCGGGTCTCCGTGGTGGCTCTTTGGGGCCGCATGGGGCTCCGATCCCCTGCCCCGTGGGCTGGGCTAGGGGGTCGTAGGATGACGGGTGGGGCGCAGGAGTGACAGAGCCTCAGGACCCTGCATGTGTCCCCTCCGGCTCTGCCGGCGCCTCAGCCAGCCCGCTCAGGTTGCTGAGATGCTGAGCCAATGGTGCAGACTTCACCAGCAGTCAAATTCATAGACCAATAGTGAATGGAGGGCCTGGGGTTGTAGCTCAGTGGTAGAGCGCTTGTCTAACATGTGAGGCACTGGGTTTGATTCTCAGCACTGCATACAGATAAATAAAATAAAGGTCCATCAAAAACTAAACTAAAAAAAATTAGGCAAAAGCTTAAAAAAATAGTAGTGAATGGGAATCTCAGGGTTGAGAAAGACCTTAGAAGCAACTGGTCCAACTTCTTAATAACTGCATGTTGGACTCCTGCTGTTTAATCAAACGTACCCCAGGTTGTAACTCATACTGAAATTCCACCCCTACAAGCTCTCAGTTCTTACTGGAATTCTACCTCATTCACAGAGCCTCAATGCAGGTCTGTATCCAATTCCCTTTAGTCTCTCTTGATATTACTGTGTTCTTTTTAAATAGCTGTCATCTGTCCATTCAATAAATAATTGTTGAGTATCTCTGCCAGGTGCCAGATACTGTGTTAAGCCTTGGCTTATTCCACCTGCAAATCTGCAAACCAAGACTCCCTCTCTTTCAGCTTTCCTAAAATTTTAAACACAAGGTTTCACCAGCACTAAATCCATGTTTGTTGAATGTGACCCTGGTCTATATATCTCTGGTTTTAAATTTTCCCTTGAGTAAATATTGTTCTGGTAGCAGTTGTATGGCCATGGAAGTAGTGGAGAGTAGACTGGAGATTGTTCATTTTATAACTGAAGGGTCTAATAGCTCTAATTAGGATTTTGAAGTTTTCTTCTCTGTGTTATTTGTCTTTAGGAGAGCCAAATATTCCAGGCACTGTGACTCATATATTTAGTGAAACACTCGATGAATATTGAAACTGAAGAGAGACAATTGTTATTCTATAGCATAAAATAAAATAGCCATTTCCCCTTTCAATTTTAGAGCTACTTATAACAGAAGGTACTCCTGTTGATGCTGCTGATACAGAAAACCAACTAGAGATAAAGGTGGAAGAGCCAGAAGATGCCACCACCATACTTTTCTTGTTACATTCATTCTTGCTTTATTTGTCTAAGATGGTAAGTTTGACATAGTTTCTTCAATTAGAATGTTGATTATTTATTAGTTTTTAAGTGGCTTCTGGTCATGAAGTGAAGAACTTAAAATGTCTTTATGAAAATTACTCCTGATCCTTTGAGTAGATAGCTCCTGAAACAAAAGCCATAGGGGTGTGGCTTTAATGGCTACTTGGTTTAGCACATGAGGAAGATTTGCTGTCTACCAAGGCTGGACATTTGCACACCTATAAAAACTTGGTTCTTCCCCTCAGAACCTTTCATTCTGGCAGGGAGATAACAGCATTCACTTGAAACACAGTAAGATAATGGCAGAAAGAGAGGTATTTATTCGATGGTAGAACATTATTGTCCATAAATGCATTTATTATGGTTGGAAGGGTGATCAATAAGGTCAGAAAGTGGTTGAGATGTGTTTGAAGCACAGGCAAAGGGCAAACAGGAGTCTGACATGTGGTTTGTTGTTGATTAGACAGGATGGGGTGGTGGGGGAAGCTGGCAGTCAGAAGAAATGTGTTCAGAGAAATGGAAACATGAAGAAAGGATATTTGGGGAGGGCAGGAGAATGTGAATAGTTGGTGTTGTAAAGTGTGAAGTTGGAGGGGGATGGGCCTGTTGGAGAGGCCAGCAAATCTTAACTGAAGTCATGAGCCAAAGTAGCATTAGACCATTAATAGTGGGGATCCTTAGAAAGTTTTAAGAATGCAAAGGAATTAGGTTAGATCTGTTTCTTAGAAAGAGTCACTTAAGGCTGATCTTTCTAAAGAAAATCATGATTCAAACAAGACATTTAATCTGTCTAGAAGCTTATCTAAGCATTTTAGGACTTACCTCCCCCCCATTGGTATTTGTTGATATTGGACTTTTAGAATTTAATTATAGGAATGAGAAAGCTTTTAGAGGTTGGAGGTCCTAGGGCCTTTGTGACAGTAATCCTCCTCAACTGAAGTTGTTTCCTGTAGATTGTGTTATTTCAAGGCTTGTGTAAGAAAGATGATGTTGTTGTTTTCCTTGTAAAATGTATAGATTTTGAAGCCAGGTAGATGTGGTTTCAAATCCCAAGGTTATCATTTAGAAGTTTGGGCAAATAACTAAACTTTTGAAAAAAGTTTTCCTCATCTGAAAAATGTAGATAATGCTTACTCCAATCATAAGAATTAAATGATTTGACAAGGTAAAATGTCTGGTGAGGTGTCTGGCATTTTGAAGGGTTTTACCCCTATGCACCCCCTAATTCTCATGTAGGCAGTCAGAAGGTGGTATAAATCAATGAATACCTGGGGAGGAAAGACAACCAGGGTGGAAAAGATGTGGTGGGGAGAAACAAATCATTTTTCAGTTGGCTCCATGTTTGTTCATGATGGTGGCAGCCACCTGGGTAAGGGGTATGTACAAGCCAGGCAGTTAGAATAATGATATTTCCAGTGATTAAAGCAGTCTTCCACAGTCATAATTTGATTATCAGAATGAATCAGCATCACTTGGAAAGTTAACAGCCTCACGATATGGAAAGGATTTCTTTATTCATATTTTTAGGTATGCACAGAGCCCTCCTCTAGGTCTAGGTCGGGGGACACGAATGTGGTGCAGGTGTGTCAGTGATTGTACGGTGATAGGTAAGACATAGACGTGAGTGGCAAAGAAGAGGCACAATGTTAAAAGACTGATTTGAAAGGAGATTTCAAAAAGGCATTTTGATGGCCCAGTATGTACAGGACATTGTGTGAGGACTAAAAGAGTCTAACAGGTGTAAGGCATGATTGTGATTTTTGAAAGCCTTAAGAAAAGGACTTAACAAATATATGCAAAAATTATGAACAAATCAATGTAAAATCTTAAACAAGTAGTATGATATCTGATAGGACTGGAGAGTAATAGGCTCTGATGTGTTTGGGAGATGTGCACCAATCGGGTTCATTGATCAATGGAATCTTAGTAGAATCTTAGTGTTAGAAGAAACCTTGGAAGGCTGTTAGTCTAGTTTCTCACTCATTGCTGTTATTTTCTTTACTGTGGCCCTGACGAGTAGTTATGAGGCCTGTACACCAGTATTTCCTAGCATGAGTCACTCTCTTACAAGGCTATATGTTCTTCTGTTGTCTAGTTCATCCTTGTATTGACTCCAAATTTTCCTCCACATGATTTCCTCTATAAAACTGAATTCTTTTCTACATAGAAATCCTTTAAATATTTGAAGTTATATCTTAATTTAAAAATTATTTTTAGTATTTTTATCATGGAAACTTTCAAATAAGAGCAGAGAGAATAGTAGGGGACTATAGGTAACCATAACATACTGTACATTTTAGAATACTAGAAGAAAAGGTTGTGAAAGTTTTACCATAGAGAAATGATGTTTGAGGAGGTAGATATATTTAACTGATTTAAACGTTACATAGTGTAATCATGCATCAAAATGTCATGTTACCTACTTCAATAATTATAATGTTTGTTTCTATGTACTAGTTAAAAAATAAATTTAATTAGAAAAGCTTTAAAGAAAAGCACAGAGAATAGTATAATGAACCCACGGGCCATCACCCAACTTAACAGTAATTCCTTGATAGCCAATATCAGTGAGTTTTTTTTAATTTGTTCTAATTGGTTATACATGATAGCAGAATGCATTTCGATTCATTGTATATAAATGGAACAAAACTTTTCCTAGTTGTACACAACACATTTGTATTCCGACATGTACCTCGGGTAATAAGGTTTATCTCATTCCACCATCTTTCCTATCCCTATGCCCCCTCACCTGTCCTACCTCCCCTTTGCCCAGTCAAAGTTCCTCCATTCTTTCCATGCCTCTTACCACCCACCTTACCCCCATTATGGGTCAGCATCCACTTTCAGAGAGAACATACAGCTTTTGGTTTTTGGGATTGGCTTACTTCCCTTAACCTGATATTCCCATTCACCCGCAGATGCCATAATTTTTTTCTCTTTTAATGCTATAAGTAATATTCCATTTCATATATGTACCACAGTTTCTTTATCCATTCATCTGTTGAAGGGTTGGTTCCACAAAACTATGGAATGCTTCACAAATGTGGGTGTCACCTTGTTCAGGGACCATGCTAATTTTTTCTGTATTGTTCCAATTTTAGTATATGTGCTGCCAAAGCAAGCACACTCTGAGTTTTAACAAATGTAGATACCCATGTAAAAACTACCATAATCAAGATATAGAACAGTTTTTTCACTAGAAAAGGGGTTTCCTTGGGATCCTTCCCGGTGAGTTCCTTCACCACCTGTTCCAGGCAACCACTGATAACTTTTTTTTTTTAAACTATAGATTCATTTTTCCTACAGTACTATTTCATATATATGCCACTATAAATGGACTCATATCTAGGAGTGCAATTGCCTCCTACGTTTAATGTATGTTTTTATCTTATGTGATACTGTCAAGCCATGCTAAAAAATGACCACAATCATTTTATACTTCCACCAGCAATTTAGGAGACTTCCACTTGACTTCATCTTCACTAGCACTTGGGCCATTCTAGTGGGTATGTCTTTGTGAGTTTATTTCCTGATAATTAATGATATTGAGTGAACTTTTTTTTTCTTTTGAGATAGGGTCTCACTAACTTGCTTAGGCCCTTGATAAGTTGCCAGCCTCAAACTTGGGATCCTCCTGCCTCAACCTTCTGAGTTGCTGGGATTACAGACATGTGCCATGATGCCTGGATCAAATACTTCTTCATGAGCTTGTTGACCATACTGTTTTTGTATGTCAACTCTCTCTGGCTAGCTGGAATCCAGACTTCTCCCAGCTCAGTGCCAACTGTGGGATTGGTTAGCTTATAGTTGTTCTTGGCCCTCGCAGGTACTGCTTAGAATGTAGCCCCAAACTGAAGACCACCTCCATGCAGATTTCTGGAACTCTCTTTCTTTGTGGCTCCCATCTTTCTGGTAGTTTTCTCTACATATTTTTGGCTGCTTAATCTCCTGGAACTCTGGTCTCTCTCTCCTCAGTGAGACTGTTATGCCCTATTTGGGTTCCCCTTCCTAAACTGAGGTCTAGAGGGTGCCTCCAGGTAGAATGCTCATCTATTTGTTCTCTTGCTCTTAGGGGTGACAGTTGCATGTCCCTTGTGGCTTTCTATCTGAAAAATAGCTCTTTAAAAATATATTTTGACTGGGCATGGTGGCACATGCCTTAATCCTAGTGGCTTGGGAGGCTGAGACAGGAGGATCATGAGTTCAAAGCCAAAAGTGAGGTGCTAAGTAACTCAGTGAGACCCTGTCTCTAAATAAAATACAAAATGGGGCTGAGACTAGGGATGTGGCTCAGTGATCAAGTGCTTCTGAGTTTAATCCCTGGTACCAAAAATATATATATATATATATTCCAACTTTCTGGTTGCTTTCAGTGGGAGAACAAGTCTCATATAAGTTACTCTCTATTGATTTATCCTTTTGTTGTAACTTTTTGCGATAATTGAAAAAAATATGTTTGTGGGACTTCTAGGATATATTGTAGTTTTGGTGAATAAATGACATCCCCCTGGTACAACAATTTAACCTGTTTTCTCTATTGCCTTTTTTTTTGTTTGTTTGTTTGGTGGTGTTGGGGATTGAACCTCGGGCTCCATGCATTCTAGGCAAGTGCTGAGCTAACAACCTCAGCCTTTCTCTGTTGCTTTATATTTCTTGGAAATTGGTAGTCAGGTTTAGGTTCAATTCTGTTTCTTATGAAAACTTAATAAAATATTGCATTGACATCTGCATGTCCTCTCCTTTGATGTTGACTACTAGTCAACAGTGACCTTGGTGAGATTTGTTAATATATTACAGGTTGCAAAATAGCAATGGTCTGAGTTGCTGGGATTTTTCTTTCTTCATTTAAAGGCTGGGATGCCTATACAAATAAAAATTTATGATTGATTATTCTTTCTTTCTTTTTTTTTTTTTGTACTGGGGATTAAACTCAGGGGCACTTGGCTAGTGAGCCATATCCCCAGCCTTATTTTGTATTTTATTTATATACAGGGTCTCACTGAGTTGCTTAGCAATTCGCTTTTGCTGAGGCTGACTTTGAACTTGCTATCTTCCCTCCTCAGCCTCCCGAACTACTGGGATTACAAGTGTGTGCCACGGCGCCTGGCTATGATTGATTATTCTTTACACAGATATTTGGTTTGTATAGTTAAGGCAGGAGATAAACATTTGATTCCTTTTCTTCATTACTTTTCAGAATAGTAAGGTGGTATTCTAGCATTATCAAATGATACCCAAAGGGGCTTTTGAAATCTTTTTAACTTTTATTTAAGATTCAATATGATGTCATGCATTTAAAAATATTTGGTGTGTTTAATCCAGTTAGGAATAGTAATTGTTCTTACCTGATGCTCAATTTCTCCCCCTTTTGCCTTGTAGAAGCCTCTTTATCTTGGCTCCTGGGACCCTTTGCCACCACCTAGTGGTCATTGTTACCTATTTCCCTTGCTTTTGAACTATGAGATATTCCAAGTTCATCTTAAACATTCCCTGTCCAGACCTTGAAGGAACTATTTCTCTAAAAGAACTTTAGTTCCTTTCAATAGGAAATGATATTTAGAGGCTACATTCCAAGTACTAGGATTGCTTATTGCTCAAATTGACTGTCATTTGTAGGCCTTTTTAGTGAACAAAGCTCAGAAATACGTGGGGATTTTTCATCATGTCATTTAGATAATTCCCATGAAAATTCAGGAGAGATTTTACTTCACTTCATCTATCTTAGATTTGTGTTTTCTTTCTCTGATGTTGGAGTTCCAGTTTTCAATGACATCAGTATAATTGTTTACAGTCTTGTGCCACTTAATGACATTTTGGTCATTAGTGCATAATAATGGAGCTAAAAAATTCTTGTCACCTAGTATTTTAATATCTTTTTTGTGTTTTGATATGTTTAGATATATAAACATTTACAACGTTACAATTGTCTACAGAATTCAGTATAATAATATCTTATAGGTTTTTATCCCCAAAGCGATGATATACCATATATGAATACCTACGTGTGGAAATGGCTATATTTTCTAGGTTTGTATAAGTATGCTCAATGATGTTTACATGCTGAAATTGCCTAAGATGTGTTTCTCAGAATTTATTCTCATCATTAAGCAACATAAGACTATATTTATGTTATTTAAAATACTTTCAGGAATGTATTCCTGAAATGAAATTCTCTTGTCTTTAAGCTATATCCCACTAAGGTATGTTTGAACTAATTCATTTCTGTGGTTTGTCACCAACTTGATGTCACAGGTTGTTTCATTTTTGCTTTCAATATTTAGGTATTACTTTTTAAAGATTTTTTTGTTTATTTTACAATTATTTAAATATTTAGAAGAGCCAAAGTTAATTTGTAAAAATAAGTTGTTTCTGTTTTCTAGTACTGGTGATTGAACCCAGGGCTCCTATCCACTGAGCCACATACCTAGCCTCTTTATTTTTTATTTAGAGATAGTTCTCACTAAATTGCATAGGGACTTGCTAAGTTGCTGAGGCTAGCTTTGAACTTGTGATTCTCCTGCCTGATTTTGAAAGAATTCTAGCTTTTGTCCCAGTTCTGTCTACCCTGATGTTACTCTCTTTTATAGTTAACTTTTAAAATTTATTTCATTATGTATTCTGCTATTAAAAAAATAAGCAAAGGAGAAAAGGGATATGTAGCTCAGTGGTAGAGCACTTGCCTACCATACATGAGGCCATGTGTTCAATCCCCAGCACCATAAAAAGAAAAAGAAAAGCAAATGATTTTTACATCTAGCTATGATAGCTTTATATAGGTACTGGCTTCACCTTCCCAACTGAAACAACTAAAATAAATATGAAAAAAAAACCCACAAACAGATAAAATTTGAAGATCCAGCAACATTGAAGATCAAGCAACAAAGAATGATTCTGGAAACATAAGGAACAAATGCTGTGAGCTCTTTAGTTGTCCCAGCTTTTACTATGTTAAGAGATTCCCAAGCCATGACAAAGAAGGGAAAGTCAGGCAGAACCAGAGGATACCATGAATTGAGAGATGGTGCTGAGATTCCAGGAAAACCGAAGTGACTAGAATTCACAGGGTGGAGTACCAAAAGAAGGTTGCTACATTGAGAGACAATTCTGGAAATCTGTGAAAGGCTCTCTGAGTGTTCAGCAGGGTATTGATCTGCACATAAGTGTGATGAAACTGCTTAGCAAGTCAGAGAAACAATCTTAAGTGATTAGAAGGAACAGGTCCTAACACAGGGACCAGAATAGCACCTGGAAAAAACTATCTAAGGAAGTTGGGTAGAATAATCAGAAGGGTGTTACCTCGGACTGACTATTACAATTTATGTCATACCTAGCAAATATTCAGACCCAAGAGAATCAAATTGTTTCCAGTAATTTAATTGTATACAAAATATTAAGAATAGTAATTCGTAATGTATGGCATCGAATCAAAGCTTACCAGGCATGCAAAGAAGCAAGAAAAATACAATCCACAATGATGAGGAGAAGAATCATCCAATCAAAGCCAACCGAGAACTGCCGGAGATGTTAGAATGAGGTAATGGCATTTTTTAAAAAGTTATTACTACTATATTTCGTGTGTTAAAAAGGTAAAAAGAGATATAGAAGATATATTTTAAGAAAATCAGACTTCTAGAGTTGAAAATATATGATAAACACAGTGGATGGGATTAATGTCAGAATAAGCATTGTGATGAAACTGTTAGTGAACTTGAGGACATAACAGGAGAAGTACCCCAAATGAAACACAGGGAAAATTTCTTCTGTTAAAGAAAAGTGAACCAGAGCATCAGTGAGCTGTGGGACAGTTTCAAGTTGAGCGTTGAGAGGTATTCAGAAAAATATTTTAAGAAATGATGGCCAAAAATTTTCAAAAATTTGTGAAAACTGTACATCTGCAGATCCAAGATATTAAAAGGAACTAGAGTACAAAAAGCATGAATAAAGCTATATCAAGGTATATTATATCATAAATAAATTGCTCAAAACCAGTGATAAAGAGCAATCTTAGCAGTTAGAGAAAACATTTATGTAGAGAAGAACTAAGGATGACATCAGATTTCTTGTCAGAAATTAGGCATAAGAGAATATAGTGGAGTGATACCTTTAATATATTTGAAGAGTAATAATGTTGGCCGATAATATCATGCCCAGTGAAATATCTTTCTAAAATGAAGACTTGTACTGACATACAAGCTGAAAGAATTCACCCTACACTTGCACCAAGACAGCAGATGGAAATAATGGAATAAAGGAGTAAAGAACACTGAAAATGGTGACTGTATGCATAAATATTTAAAATAATTTTTCTTATTTGAACATTTTAAAAAGTCATTGACTGTTTAAAGACAAATATCAGTGTAGTATGGGATTTAGAAAACATGTAAAGTAAAATACATGACAACAGTATAAATCTCAGAAGGGTAGTAATTATTGTAACGTTCTTATTGAATATGTGAAGTAATACAGTATCATCTGAAGGTAGATTGTGACAAATTAAAGATGTACATTCTAAACCCTGAAGCACTAAGATTAGAAAACAGAGTTATAGCTTAATAAGCCAATAGAGGAATCACTAAAAATACCGATAGTGGTATTTCTGCAAAAGAAGACAGAAAGAAAAGAAAAAGAACAAAGAACAGAAGGAACAAATAGAAGATTATATTAAGCTTACACCTATGCACAGCAGTAATCCTATTAAGTGGAAAGTATCTAAATACATCAGTTAAAAACAGAGATTGTCATATTGCCTAAAGAAGCAAGACCCAAATAGATGTCTAAGGGAGTAACACTGTAAATAGACACAAAGAAGTCAAAATTAGAATGATTGAAAAAGGTATCTCATGTTAAACACTAGTGAAAGGAAATCTGGAGTAGCTACATTAAACCAAAAGAGGTTGTGGGGCAAAATATATCATCGGGACTCAAGAAAGTTATTTCCTAATGATAAAGGAATCAGTCAAGATTATATAATAAACTTAAATGCTTGTACTTTTAATATTAGACCTTCAAAATACATGAAGTATAAAAATTGATAGAATTATGAGGAAAATGATGAATCCTATAGATTACATTTAGAGATTTCAATATCCTCTCCTCAGCAATTGGCAGAAAATGAAAAATAAAAGTAAGATTGTAGAAAGTGTGAATGACATAATCAATCCATCCATTTGAAATTAATTGACGTTTATAGAAAACTCCCAAGGAGCTTAGTGCACATGGAACATTTATCAAGATAAACTGTATTCTGGATCTTAAAAAAATTATCAGTAAATATAAAAGTATTCAAAGTCAGGCAAAGCTTGTTCTCTGAACACAATAAAATGAGAAATCAATAATGGAAAAATCTGGAAATTTCTCAAATATTTGAAAACTTTAGTGCCAGACTGCTAATATATATATATATATATATATATATATATATATATATATATATATATATATATATATATATATAAATGAACAACACAGTACATTTATTTTTATGTGGTGCTGGGGATCGAACCCAGTGCCTCACACATGTGAGGCAAGCACTTTACCACTCAGCTACAACCTTAGCCCCCACTGCTAAATAATTTTTGAGTCAAATAAATCAGAGAAGAAATTCATATTTTGAGTTCAATAAAACTGAAAACAACATATCCATTTGTGCAATGTCACTAAAGCGTTATTGGAAAATTTATAGCACTACCAGGCCCAAGATAGCTTTATTGAAAAAGAAGTCTCCAGTCATTGACTTTAGTTCCTACTATGAGAAACTAGAAAAGGAAAAATAAGTTAATCTCCAAGTAAGCAAGAAAAAAAGATATAATAAAGACTATAAGTCAGTAAAATTTTAAAAAAGGAAAATAAGAGAAAATCAATGAAACCCAAAGCTAGTTCTTTAAGATGAATAAAATTGATCAACATCTAGTGAGGGAAATAAAAGAGGAGACACAGATTACCAATATCCGCAATCAGAGAAGAGATATAACTACAGATTTCACAGATACTAGACTGATAATGGGGATATTATGAACAGTTTATGTTAATTAACTTGACAATTTAGATGAAATGAAGAAATTCTATTTAAGCCACAAATTGCAAAAGTTCACTCAAGAAAAACAGACAACTTCATAAACCTTGTTGACTATTAAAGAAATTGAAGGTATAGGTAAAAACCTTTCTACAAAGAAAAAAATATAAGACCCAGATAGCTTTATTGGTGATCCAATTCCTGTAAGGGAGAAATGATACTAATTCCTAATAGTATTAGTAATACTAAACCCTTGTAGAATATTAAAGCAAGGAAATATTTCTCCTATGAAGCCAGTGTTATCACTACACCAAACCAAGTCAAAGATATAACAAGAAAAGAAAATCACATACCTCTCAAGAGATCTCCAATGAATCTGTACAGAAATTCTAAACAAAAATTTAAGTCAAATACAACAATATGTAAAAGGAAAATACATCATAGACAAAAACTAGACTGATGATGGGGATTTATGTCAAGAATCCAAAATTTATTTAACATTTGAAAATCAATGAAATTTACCACATTGATGTACCTAAAAGCACAATCTTTGTGTTTAGCTCAAGAGATACAAAACAAGCATTTAAAAAATATAGCAGAGGGGGGAAATGTTGGGGAGTAATATTGGCCAAATTATATTGTTATTTTGTGTGCATGTACAAGTAGGTGACAATAAATCCCATCGACATGTAAAAAAAAAATCAGCCCTGATTATTATTTAAAAAATTTTTTTAGATGTTGATTGACTTTTATTTTATTCACTTATTTATATGCGGTGTGGAGAATCGAACCCATTGCCTCACACATGCTAGGCAAGTGCTCTACCACTGAGTATCAACCCCAGCCCCTCAGCATTGATTATTGATGTAGAAAAACAAACAACAAACTAGGAATAGAAGGGAGCTTAAAATATCCTCTGAAAAAATGCAGCTAACCTCATACTTAATGGTTGATAATTGAATACTTTTCCCCAAGATCAGAAACCAAACAGAGATGTCCACTCTCATTACATCTATTTAGCATTGTACTGGGGTGCAGTAAGGAAATAGCTAGTATACTAAGGCAAGAAAAAGAAATAAAATGCACTCAGATTGGAAAGGAAGAAATAAAATTCTCTTTATTTTCAGATAACATGAATATATATAGATACAATCTGGTATGATCTAGAAAAAAGCTATTGTAAGGTTGACAGATAATATTTACATCTAAAAGCAATTATATTTTCTATATATTAACAATGAATAATTAGAAATTGAAATTTTAAAGATTTCCGTGTACAATAGAATAAAAATATGAAGTATTTAAACATTAACGTGGCAAAAACTAAAATGTATATATTAAAAACTATAAAATATTGCTGATAGAAATTAAAGAGAACCTAAATGGAGAGATATACCTAATTTATGAGTCAGAAGACTAAGGTGTCCATTCATCCCAGTTTAATCACCAGAGTCAACATTATTCCAATCAAAATTCCTGCAGAGTTTTGTAGAAAATGACAAGCTGATTGCAACAGACCTAGAATACGTGGCTTCAAGACTTAATCTAGGGCTGGGGATGTAGCTCAGTGGTAGAGCACTTGCCTAGCATATGCAAGGTCCTGTGTTCAATCCCTAGTACCATACGAAGAGGAAAAAAAGAAAAAAAAATATTCTAAAGCTACAGTAATCAGGATTGCAGACAAAACATTGGAACAGAGCCAAGAATTCAGAGATAGATACACAATATATATGGCAACAGTCATTGACAAAGATGGAAAGACAAGTAGAGAATGGAAAGTTTTTTCAGCAAATGGTACTGAAATTACTGCATATTTATATGCAAAATATTGATCCATGCCTTGCATTAGACACCTGAATTAACTCACAGAGTTAAATATTAAACTCAAAACTACAAAACCTCTAGGAAAAAAATAAGAGAAAAATTTTTGTTGAACTTAGGTTTGGCAAAGATTTCTTAAATTTGACAACAAAAGCATTAAAAAGGATTTGACAATGTGGGATTCATCAAACTAAAACCTCTGTAATTCAAAATACACTTTGAAGTGAATGAAATAGACAAAACACAAGCTGGGAGGAAATTACTGTAAAGCATTTATCAAGACTTGCATCAAGAATATATGAAGAACTCTTAGAACTCATTAGAAAAAATATAGTCCTGTAAAATAACACTTCATCAAAGAAGATAAACAGATAGTAAATAAAGACATTAAAAATGCTTGACATAATTATCAGGGAAATGCAATTTTGAAGCATAAGAGTTACCACTACACACTTATTAAATATCTAATATTAAAGACAATTGTGCTGAGTGGTTGGAGATGGAGGAACTGGATGGGTACACAGCTGGTGGGGATATAAAGTGGTAGAATCACCTTCTTAAAAAGGTAAACATATACCAGTCATATCCAACCATTCTTTTCCAAAGAAAAGATAAGTTATATAGCAATAGGAGGAATTTTATATTTGTAAAAGCCCCAAACTGGAAAAAAATCCAAATGTCTATCAATAGATGATAGACAAATTGTGGTATGTACATATAATGAAATGCTACTCAGCAATAAAAATAGATGATAGATAAACTGATGTAGATGAATCTCAAATTATGCTGAATAAGAGAAGCCATAGAAAATACATTATCCCATACACATAAAACTTGAGGAATACAAAGCAATCTATTAAGATAGACATTTTGCTGGAGGAATGGGAAAGTGGGGGGCAAGAAGGAAGGGTGACAAAGGGCAGAATTACCTAGAGAATGAGAATATTTTTGGAAGTAAAGGATGTGTATATTATCTTGATTATAATGGTAATTTCATAATTTCATGTTAAAATTTATCAAATTGCACACTTTACATACATGTAATTTATTGCATGTCAATTTTACCTCAAAGCTATAAGAAATAATATACTCATCTTTTTTCACTTTCTAAGATACAAATAGTATTCTACAAATATTTTTCTCTACTTCATTTTAAAAATATATATTCTGGAAACCAGCTCTTAGCAGTATTTAAAATTATTTTCTTTCTTCTTTGGTTTATTCAACAACTTTCATTGATGACGGTTGTTTCAGCCTTTTGTGACCATCTTGTATTATTATAATTAATGCTTGAATAACATAGTTTTGTAAATACAAGTTTTAAACATTTGTTGTTGTATTCCCAGTATCTTTAGAAGTTAGGGCTGGGGGACTATAGCTCAGCAGTAGAGCACTTGCCCTAGATACCCTTCCCCAGCACTGAAAAAGTTAAAAAAAAAAAAGTGCGATTGTTGAGTTAATAGGTAAATATATAAGAAGTTTTGGGAGATGTTGCCAAATCTCATTCATAAGGGTTGTATCATTTTGTATACTTATCTGAGAATTTGTATTCCCCCACATTCTCTCACCTACTGAGTATGTTGTCAAACGTTTGGATCTTGCCAAGGCAAGTGAGAAATGGTATCTTGGTGTGGTTTAATTTGTATTTTGTTCATTATGAGCTAAGCAGAGCATGTTTCCATATGTTATAGCTATTTGCATTTCTTTTCCTGAGATCTGTTTATTTCTTCAGCCCATTTTTGTATAGGTTTGCTGGCCATTTTATTTATAATGTTCTTTATATTTCAGGAACATGATTCTTTGGACAATAATAGGTTGCAAATATTTTTTCTCAGGTTGTCATGGTCAAACTGCGCGCGTGTGTGTGTGTGTGTGTGTGTGTGTGTGTGTGTGTGTGTGTAGCAGGTTTAGATACAGCCAGGAAAGATTTTTTCAATGAGGCAGGTTTTGCCCACTCATAATACATAGAAAATTTCACCCAATATTTTCTAGTACTTGTTTATTTTCTATTTTTACATTCATGTTTCTTATCCATTTGTAGTTTATCTTTTGAATAAGTAGAGAAAAATCCAATTTTATAATTTTCCATGTGGTAACGCTACTTATTAGAAAGTCTATTTTCCCCAAACTAACTTTTATTGTACCCCAAATGTCCAGTTGGTTCTGTTTCTGGATTCTCTATTCTGTCCCACAATCTCTATGTATTCTTGGGCTTGGACGAGGGTACATGAATTAATTATATAGTCTGCCCTCCCTGTACCCTTCATTGCTCTTCTTTTTCAGTGCTTTCCTGCTTATTCTTGTTCTTTTGAATTGACTATATTCAACTTGACGACAGATTTTTAAAGATCCACAGATGTTCATTCCCTCCCCAAGTTAAACGTCCCCAGTTTCTTCAATTTTTAGCACGTGCTTTTCGGGGGCTATTCATGATTCTGTTCTTTTCCACAAGTCATGCAACCTTAAAATGTGGCATCCAGAAATGAAGCCACCGGAGTGGGGTGATAATGACATGATTCCTTAGGGTAAGGCTTTTTAAAAAGAGTGTCATCCACAATTGGAGAAAGTAACAGGACTGGATTGAGCAGGGAAGGAAAGCCCAGTCCAAGCAGTAGTCCTTTAGAAGGGAGCAGGAGAAGCTTCTCCTCTTCTGTCTGCACTTTTGGGGCAGGTACCTGGTGTCTCAACACGTTGACAAAAGGGTTTTGCTCTGGGAGGAGCTGGGAGGCCTGACTTTCTCCTTTTTCCTAGTCTCTGCCTATAATCCCCTTTTGCTAGTTCCCTGGCTTCCTCCAGGGCCTTCTAAATTGCTGGTCCTCTCCCAGTTCCGGGGACAGGTGAGCCTCTTTCCTTCTGGAGTCCTTTCATTTGGACTCTTCTGCTGGGCTCTCCTCGCACTGGGCTCCGCAGTTGGTTCTTTCCGCTCCCTGCCCGCCCCTCTGCATCCTCTGTCCTCTCACTGCTGTCGGCCCAGGGGCTTCCTCTGATGACGCGTTTTACTTGCGTTGGGCGGAAAGCGCCTGCGGTGGAGGAAGGCAAAGTTCACTCCCAGTACCCGCCCCCTTCGCTGGGTCCTACCGAAGTAGGAAACGGTGAAAGAGGGTCCTGTGCTGTTCTGCATGGAAGCGTTGCTTCCGCTCAGCTGTCCCTACACCATGGACTCAGTACCTGCCACTGTGCCTTCTGTCACTGCTTTCCCGGGGGACCCAGAGCTCCTGGGACCCCTGTCGGTGCTCTACGCAGCCCTCATTGCCAAGCTACTGGAGGTG
Organism: Ictidomys tridecemlineatus; assembly: GCF_052094955.1. Taxonomy (NCBI): domain Eukaryota; kingdom Metazoa; phylum Chordata; class Mammalia; order Rodentia; family Sciuridae; genus Ictidomys; species Ictidomys tridecemlineatus. Next base: position 488,073 of record NW_027520983.1, read on the forward strand.
ACAGTCCCATTCCCAGGGAGGGACCCCAGCTCTAGCAGGCGGGTGGCTGAGTTCTGGCGGAGTTGGTGCACCGACGGAGAAATGGAGTGTGTCGGGCCCAAGGCAGGCAGGACTTGACTGTATTGTTAAGCGAGGCTGGTGAGAGTGTACTTGAGCTTTCCCCACTTGCACTTTTTTTTTTTTTTGATGGAATAGAGGTGACAACCTCATGGTATGTTCCGAAATGCAGCCAACAATCCAAACAGCTAAGGTTACTACAGGTGTTTTCCCTACGGAGACTGCTGGGGAATTGGGCCCAAGTGACAGTTATCTCCTATTACGTGTAGAGGGCGGTGAAAACAGGGAAGAGTAGGCAGGTGTTTACTGCACTGCCTTTGAGCAACCATTTAAAATTAGGCTTTGAATTTTATAGAAGGATGTTAAATTCAGAGAAGTTTAAGCCAGTTTTCAAGAGTTGTCTGAAATTACATGTCACTTATCTGTTTATATAAGAGTGGAATGGAAGTAAGATTTAAAATCTTATATCATCATTGTTTTTATTTGTTGCCATAAAATTAATTAGTTCTTTCATATATTTAAGTTTTTGTCTTAAATGAATTTTTTAAATTATAAAAACCAGGTTATCTAAGAGAAAAGAATGATCCAGAGAGATTCTAGCCAGGTGTTAGACAATGTGATGATATAGGGCCTGTTACAAACTGGAAATGTATGCTCAATTTAAAGTATTTAGATTCGGGCTGGGGTTGTGGTTCAGTGGTAGAGCGCTTGCCTAGCATACATGAGGCACTGGGTTGGATCCTCTGCACCATATAAAAACAAAACAATGTGTCCACCCTAAAACTAAAGATACATAAATAAATATTTTTTAAAAAAGTATTTAGATTCATTATACTTGAAAACACTGCAAGCCAACAAAAAATATGAGACTGCCAGTATCCTCTCTCTTGAAGAAGCTATTGGAAAATATTGAGGAGGTGGATTTCTGATGAGGAGGTTCGTTTAGAATTGCCATGATTCTTTGTGACTGTTTTGTTATAAATTTAAGGTTTCCCATTTCTTCTAATTTGTCTGTTTCAGCTGTTTACTACATTGCCTGATGATACTCAACCTGGGCCTGATTTTTATGGACTACCATGGAAGCCTGTAGTTTTCACTGTTTTCTTTGGGATTGTATCCTTTGTCATTTTCTTTTGGAGAACTGTTCTTGTTGTGAGTAAATTAACTTACTTATACCTCAGCACATAAGCACAAGGATTATTTTATATAGTCACTGCCCCCCCTTTTTTTTCTTTTTCAGTTGCTAAAACACAAATTAGTGGTTTAAGTCAAACTAACCTTATAAAATAATTTAGTGTGGGTGCAGTTGGTAGAACTGGTAATTCTTACAGCCATCCTGACCAGTAGTTTCATATGTATCAGAAGTCTTAAAAGTGGGATAAAAGATGGGATAGGTTAGATAAATATCCTTTTATGTAGCATATATGTCTAGTAATCTATCTTAAAGAAATAACTATGCTTTGAAGATTTTGGTAATGTTTTTCAATGGAACAGTGTATTAGATTGAAGACTTAGCACAACATAATTCATTTAGGGGTTATTGTATGTTCAATTAATGGAATAGTAGGCAGATGTATTTATTTCAAAGCTTTGAGGTACAGAAAATGCTCACAATTAAATGTGAAGTGGGAAAAAAAGCAGAAACTAAGATTTAAATGTTGATGAACTGTATGTTAATATAAACACATATAAACAGGGGGAAATGCTGCAAAGAAATACAGTAAAATGAGAAAAAGGAGATGAGATAATTTTTCCAGTCTTTTATATAAATTTTTCCCAGATTTTATGATTTGATCATATGTTCAGAAAATACCTTTTTATTTGGAAGTATAGATTATGTGTTGTCCAAAAATCCATTAAATGTTTTGTTCATTAAGTCTTTTTTTTTTTCCTGAGCAGAATTAGTCTATCTCTGTGTATATGTGTACATATATGTATAAGTGTGTGTGTGTGTGTGTGTGTGTGTGTGTGTGTGTGTGTGTGTATATATGCGCTTATACATACTTATGTTTGTACTGTAGGTCATTCTGTTTCATAGTTATTTAACATAATTGGAAGAAAATTATTTTAGGTAAATGGACTTTGCATATGAAAAGCCTAACAGTTAAAGAGGCCAAAAGCATTGGATACAAATCTTTTCAAATCTGATTGTTCTTTTTCTGATTTCTTAATTATATCAGACATATCATTGTTAAGATAAGTTTCCTCTCCTTGTACAATTGAGTGTAAAATCTCTTAGAAAGTATTCCCTTCTTAAATAGAAGAATCGTTTGCCTGGATTCCTGTGAGGAATTTTCTAATCTCATTGAACTTTTTCTCAGCTAAAAGGAAAAAGGAAATAGAAGGATAAAGAGAAGGGAAAAACATGAAAACATTTTATATTTCTCTCTCTTGTTTCTTTCATTTCAAGAACCCTGGTACCTGTTTCTCTTTTCACTAGGTTATGTGGGATCTGGTTCCTAGCTTGTTGCTCCTCAGTTTCAGCATTTGACTTTGGAACTTTAGTCCTTACCTTAGATGACTGCTTTTATGCTACTTCCCATTTTCCTCTGTTGTCATTTTGAGTAAAAGGTTAGCAAGGCTATGACATTAAAGAAATGTTCATTTCTTTCTGTGTTGGAGTTTTCTGAATGCAATTTCCTATTACGAAGATCCCATGGATGATCCATGGACACATCTGAGTATCCCATCACCATTTATAACATTTGAAAGGACAAGTAATATGCTAAGTTACAAAGAAATTTAGTGATGTTTTAAAAAAAATTCTGCTTACGTTTTATTATCAGGTAGTTTATTGCTGTCTTTTGGAAATGATTGTTTTTGTCCTTTCCAGAATATGTTAATTGTCATTTCTCTTGTTGCTTGTGCATTTTCTTCTAGCAGTCTTCCCTTTCAGATTTCTTGCTATATATTTAGTGGTTTGCAGAAATAAGATGATGTAGCCTCTTAGTTTCTAAATTCAGCCAATAGCCAAATTTAAATTGGAGTTCTAAGATGTTTTCTGGTGAGTGAAAGTGGCATATCTTAGTACAAAGATTATGCCTTTAATATTGTTTCCTCAGATTCCTTTTGAATAGTCATTGTTTCTAGACTTTATCCTGGTTATTTAGAATTGTCAAGTAAATGATTTTGAGTACACACACACACACACACACACACACACACACACATACACACACACATATTTACTGTGAAATAAGGTGCATATCTTAGTGTTTTTATGTCAGAGGCTATTTATGAAATATCACTACCAATTAAATTTAAAAGGCTTGTTAACCTTTACTTATTTTTAATCCTATAAATTATTATCCTGAACCAGAATGTTATTAAATTCTCACTTGGTTATGATTCTGATTGTTGTTTTAGGAATGCTGTTTCTATTGAGCAGATGTTTGATATCAAATTTAATCTTTTTTCTCTCTTCTAGGTAAAAGATAGAGTATATCAAGGTAAATTTTTAGGTCTCTTAAACTTGTAATAACCCTTTGTATTGGTGTTTGATGTGTGTTTTATGTATGTTAGAAGTAGATACAGTGACTTTTAATGTCTATTATCTTTTTTACCTCCTGAAAATTTTACTGTTCCTAGGTTGCTAGCATGGATAATAGAGTAGATGATGATGGTTCCAACTCTGAGATAGGAGATAAAGAGGAGGAACAAATTGAGGATAGGGAGATGATAAGTTTTAATTTGGGGCAGATTAACTTTGAATATTGATATAATGCAGATGTATAACATTTGAAGAGTATTTCTATGCTAATGATTTAATCATGCATTAAGTAATTGAGTAGATAATTTAAAGAATGGTAATGTGAATCAGTATGTTTTCATTTCTGTTTTTCTTTGCAAAGAATTAAATGATTCCATTTTCTGAAAAGAAAGTGTTTTGAGAAGGGAGGAATATCAAGCTACAACACTTTACTGTATTTCCCATCTGTGAAATAAGCTTAAATTGAAATATCATTTTGGATGGGAGGGGTACCTGGGATTGAACTCTGGGGCACGCTACGGAGCACATCCCCAACCTCCTATATTTAGAGACCAAGTCTCACTTAGTTGCTTAGTGTCTTGCTCTTGCTGAGGCTGGCTTTGAACTTGGGATCCTTCTAGCTCAGCCTCCTGAGCCACTGGGATTACAGGTGTGTACCATTGCGCCCAGCAAAATATCATTGTTCTTATATTTTTCTTAAATTTTAATAATTTTTATACTCTTATTGCTAATAAGCATAGATTGCTTTTTAAAAGCATAATAGCTATGCTAAGAAGTATTTCCTCATAGTACCATATAACATGTCTTTGCTTTTAGTAGATTGAAATAATTGAATTTCATTTAGTGATTGTAATAATCTTGTATATTTCCCCCTTTTAGTCAATGAACAGCAAATTTCCAAAAAGGTGAACAATTTCATAAAAGAAAATGAAGAACTAATGCAGAAATTGTCAAATTATGAACAGAAGGTATAATTATTTTTTTGTTTCTTTCTCCCTTGGTTCTAGCTTGAATCATTTCTACCTGTTTTAATTTAAAAATCGTATTTTAAAATTTTTTTCATTATTTCCTACAAACCATCCAAATTCTAAGCAGTCATGTATTAAGTACTGCTTTCTTCTGGAAAGGGTCACTTGTCTGGAAGTAACTTGTATAGTAGCACTATAATTTGTGTATCTTAATTCTGAATGCTTTATTTGCATAGGTGAAGGAATCAAAGAAACAGGTTCAAGAAACAATGAAACAAAAAATGATTCTTTCTGATGAAACAACTAAATACAAGGTAAAAATCCCTTCTTTGGGGGGAATTACATTCTAAACTCAAAAGTAAATGTAATGAGTGAGTAATCTTGACACCTATTTTTTCCAGGATAAAATGAAGCTTCTTGAAAAAGCTAATGAACTTCTGGATGAGAGAGCTAAAAGTCTTCATGTTATGTTAGAATCTGAGAAAGAACAGAAAGCTAAGAATCAGGACTTGGTAAGAGTTTTGCTGCTAAGTGTTACTGCAATTTGGCTTTTGAAATATTTTGTAAAATTGGTTAAGTTAAACTTAGTCTAGCTGTTAACTAAAGTAAGATTAGGAGCCAAGGAAGTTGAACCCACTTCTGCCCATTTTGTGGAACTTTTAAGTACTGATACAACAAATTATTTTTATGGGCCTAGGAAATATTTTTATTCTCAACCTTGGATAATTTTCATATTGCTTTGCTCTGCCCTTGGAAACATGCAGAACAACTAAAAAACTATTGTCCAGTTGAACAGTATTTGTTTACTTTTTACTTGAAAGAGTAATGAATTAATCAATTTTCTGTACTTAAAAAAAAATTTATTTCATTTTCAATTCATGTTTCATTTTCAATTTCTATAAGTTTCTATAATTACATAAAAGTTGCAAAAGATAGTAGAGAGTGTGTTCTGAAATATCCTACCCCCAAGTAAGCTTGATCACCTAGCTGAGGTAGTATTTATCAGATTTCTCCACTGTAAAAATTCTTTCCAATCCTTTTCATATTGTATTCTTTGGAAGTTACCATGCACAGCCCACAGTTAAAGTATGGAGAGTTACAAGCTCAGGATGCAGCTCATGGTAGAGCACTTGCCTAGCATACATGAGGCCCAGGATTCAATCCCAGGCATTGCAAACAAAGATTGCAGAGTTATATCCACTTCCTTAAGGAGCGGGTATATTTATAAGTTTTTTGGATTTCTTCTGTATGTGAGATTAGTCTATTCTTCCTTAAATTTTATCATTTTTTACTTCAGATAAGAAAATTTTAAAAATGATCTTGGGAAATTTTTTTCTCTATCACTAGAAAAAAATTACTAATTTGAACTGGTTTACTTGAAACAGTAATTAATTAGTTAATTTTCTATGCTTTAAAACATTTTATTTACTTATTGCATTATGATTTTCTATACTTTGACCTTTTTTTCTGGTTATCTCATAAACAGTAAGGTTGTGGATGCCATGAAATATTTATGACTTCATTTTCCCTCATCTCTTTCAGTTCTTGATTTTTTGCTTAGTCCAAAGCTGGATCCCCTGCATTTACCTGAAATGTAATGGGATGGCTTGACAAAAATTTTGTTGTGTTTATCTTTTTAGTATATATATGTGTGTGTACACACACACACACACATATATCAGTATTTCTACTGAAATCCTAATGCATATTTTGTGTTCTGTTTTCACCTGGCAGATAATGGAAAATAAGAAAACTATAAAGAAGCTTAAAGATGTCATTTCAGTGAATACTTCTGAACTTTCAGAGGTAAAGCTGCCAACTCTTGCTAACGGATATTAATACTACCTCTTAGTTTTGTTGCAGACCAAAAATTTGAGGTGTGCTAAAATGTGCAAAAAATGAGAACTGTATGATGTGTGGTTTGGGAAAGTATAACTTTGTTTTTTCTTTGGAATTAATTCACTAACTGTAGTGTTTTGCATTAGCTTCACATTGTCCTTAATGAAGCTAAGCTTCGTGAAAAGAAGGTGAAGTTGAAATGCTGTCAGCTTCAGAAAGAAAATACCATGCTTAAGAAGGAGAAAGAGCAGGTAAAGAAAATTTGATGTCATACATAATGTAAACTAGAGAAGTGAATATCATTATCTTGTATCTTTCTTGGATCTGTTTCTGAGGTAAGGAATTTTCATGTAGGACCTTTTCTAGATATGCAAAGTTTAAACAATGCTCCCCAAATTGAGTGCATATATATGGTCTCCATCTGTTTTGGATTTTTGGATTATTGCTTTTCTTATCAGATGTCAATCAGTTATTAACTTGCATAGCCTCAAAGAAACTTTTTAAACCAGAAAATTAAGTATTTTATGATCCTCTTTTGAGTAGTTACTGATTCACCGGCCAAGGGAAGATTACATGATAAGGAATCTAAATTTAGGAGACAGTCATATGTGCCCAGCCATTCCTGCTGGAGGTAAATTATTTGAATTGGCAGCAATTTTCTGGGGAATGCAATAAACAGGGTCAACTTCCTGATAGCTCTGATGTTCTTACTGCAGCTGTGAGAGTTGAGGCCACTCTGCCCTCTTCCTTAACCAAGGTCTCAACCTCCTCGATTGAGGGAGGCCACCGAGGAGTATGGCTCTGTATTTCTTTGTCTAAGTCTTGTAGTCCTGATGTATCCAGTGCAGAAACCCCTCCCTAACCCATAGGAATTCATGTGTTTTGACTTTTCAGTTGCAGCAGGAAGTAAAAGACTGGAGTACATCACACGCTGAGCTCAGTGAACAAATGAAATCATTTGAGAAGTCACAGAAAGATTTACAAGTAACGCTTAGTCTTAAAGATGATACTATTAATAATGTAAGTTTATACTCCAAATACATGTTTCATCTCATGAATTCTCCTGAAATCTTTGAATTAAAATCGAGAGTCTTCCAACCTTTTGCTTCTTTTCTAGGCTTTAACTAATTACATCACACAGTTGAATCGGTTACAATGTGAATCTGAATCTGAGGATCAAAGTCGAGATGAGTCAGATGAATTAACCAATGGAGAGTTAGCAGGTAAGATCAGTCTCAGGGAGGTTGAATCCTTTTTTGCTTTCCTGTCTTTAATTAAGTATACAGATGCCACTTTTCAGCTGGCTGAATTTCTTCTTAAGCTTCAGGGTTGTAGACACATATCACTGGATCTATAGATATGTCTGTTGCATTGGCAGAGGTGGGTTGCTGGGGTATAATGTAGCAATAGGCATGTGAAGAACACTTGACTTTTTCTATCCCATTGAAAACTAGTAAGTACACTGCAGCTACAATAGTCACATCCTATATCTCTAAGTATTGAACATTGTACAGTAAGAGAAATTTATTTCTTAACTTATGCAGATGATACTTGATTTTGATACTCATCATCTCTATGGCTCTGTGGTTTTAAGTCCACAGTCAGTCTTAAGAGTCCGGAGGTAGTTGGAACCATAAACTAAGGCTGTGAGAACAGAGGCTAGAGACTATCAGAAAGCTAGAGAGGGAGTGTAACAGTGTTTACTGATGAGGAAAATATTTCCAGATGTTTTCTCCCAAGTTGGATATTGCTTACATAGCAAGTATTTCAAACCACACCTGGTAGTAGATTCAGGGAGAAAATAGAGGATTGAATCTTTCTAAACAAGACACTTACTTGCCCAGGTGAAGATAGATCTGAGAGAGAAGAAAAGCTTTTATCTTACAAGAATAACATAGATAACATTTTAGTTGTGCAAACTAGAAATTCACCTTTTTTTAAAAAAAAAAAAACAGACACAGTACTTTTATTTATTTTTATGCTGAGGATCAAACTCAGTGCCTCACACATGGTAGGTGAGCACTCTACCACTGAGCCACAACCCCAGTCTGAAATTCACCTCTTTCTTTTTTTTTTTAAATCTAAGCTTGCAATTCTTTTAAAAGTCATTAGTCTAATCAGTTTAATTATTTAATTGATTTTTTTTTCTTTCGGTGTTTGAACACAATCATTCTTTAGTTTGGGGAAGTTAGGAGAATATAGAGTTAAAAGTAAGGAAAGGAAAAGCTAAAAATCTTTTGTTTTTTAGGTGATCGGAATGAGAAGATCAAAGATCAAATTAAGCAGATGATGGATGTCTCTCGGGTATAGTTCTTTGTAAGAGTCCCATAGTGCCTGTGAATTCTTCCTGTGCCTCACTTTTAAGAATACCTCTCTTTTCTGCAATTTTTAGACACAAACTACAATATCAGTAGTTGAAGAGGATCTAAAACTTTTACAACTTAAGCAAAGCGCCTTGATGTCCACAATATGTAATCTAGAAGGTGGGTTCTTCTTGAGAAGAAATTGCCATGTTGAAAAGACTTAAAATTTTATTGGAAAGATAAAGAATGCCTTCTTGCTTTCATGCTTCTTACTTTTCTTGGCACTACTCCCTCAAACAAGTTCTTAAGTCCTTGTACACATATAGAGATAAGCTGTTTTATCCTTTACAGACCAAATAAAGAAATTAGAAAGTGACTGCAATTCACTACGGTCTTCTAAAGCTGAACTGGAAGAGGAATGCAAAACTCTTAGGCAGAAAGTGGAGATTTTAAATGAACTCTACCAGCAAAATGAGATGGCACTACAAAAGTAAGATTTTCATTGTTTGTTATTGTTATCACTGTGTGAACTAACAGATAATTTTATCTTTTCTTAAGATTATTTACAATTTTTTCTAGTTGTAATAAGTAGAGATTTGTCTTTTTTCTTTTGTGTTTTGTTTCCTATAAGTTGCATTTTTCTTTCCATCGTCAGTCTTAAGAGTCCTGAGGTAGTTGGAACCATAAACTAAGGCTGTGAGGACATCGTAATCAATTGTCAAATTCATATGAAGGCAGGAAGTGGTAAACTGGTATTAACAGTCACTGATGTGGAAATACCTCTCAAAAGATCTAGGCCCTTTCTATGATCCCACTATTTATTTTAATTACCTTTCATTGTGATCAGTTATGTAATTCTAATGTTTTGAACTTTTATCTCTAACTCTGGACCTTTAAAAATACTGAGTGATTTGGAGTGACATGTTTTAGTAGAATAAAAACTTCAAAAAGGAATAATATTTACTTATTGACGGTACAAGTTTTGGACTTGAATATCTCAGATGTTCACACTAAAAATTGAACTGTGGCAAGGACCTTAGGAGTTATGATTACAGAAGTACTTGTTTGTAGTATATATTTATATATTAATCTTCTCAGTGTGGAGCTAGTTATTTTTTGAAAGTTCATTTGAAGTTTTTAATCCACAAAAATACTTGAATTCTCTAAAAATAGGTTTTGTGTGTCAAATTTTGTTTGTTTGCACCTGATTTTACTCTTCGGCATATATATATATCTTGTTAAAGCAAAGACAGACCTTCTTATAGACCTAACTATTTTTAGGTATTTTGACTTCTGTTGCCTAATTAATGCATTAAATATTGAAACCTTTCCATTAACTTTTCTAAAATTCTGTGATCTCCAAGCGACCTTTTTAGAATCTCAAATTTTTGTTCAGGCCAGTTCTAAATGCCTGGCCTGTTTCAAAGAAACATTTCTCATTTTATCACTTTTTATTTAAGAGAACACTTGTTTTCTCTGTCCCTACTAGTAATATGAATGACCTAAATGGCAATTAATTTTCTTTGTAATGCAGTTAAATTATAGCACTATTTTCCTCAACTCGTCCAAAATTCATTCAGTCATCATCTGTGGTTTGTACTCTTTTTACTCATCCCCAGGTACTATGTTAGTTCATGCCTGTGTCATCTTTTCTGTTTCTAACCTAGGTCATCTGTCTTTATTCTCCATTATTTATATTTTTATATAATTTATTTCAAATTCTTAGTAATTTTCTCTATAGCTGCTTGAGTGGACTTTCTAAAATATGTCTGTCCATGTCAATATGTGCCTGTGGTTTATGAAGAATTTGCTTTCTATTTGATGACCTGTTCTTTTTTTCTTCCTTGTATCTTTTTAATAGTTTAAATATTTTTAATTATTTTCCTCATCCCCTGTATAAGCTTGATGTAATCATAAATTATAATGGAATTATAATTATATAATTGTAATTATATAATTATAATTTTATTCATCTTCTCATAATTTAAAGGCCATGGTATATATTCTGGATTTAATAAAAACCTGACATAGATTAATAGGTTTATTATTTTTTTTTTATGGGCTTTAAGTAGCTCCCGAATCAGATAACTGTTGTGGCATTGTATGTTAGTACTTCATATACTGTGAACTCCATAAGACATTCATTCAATTTATACACATATTTAAAGTTTCTGTAGTTCTGCATTCTACACTGTTGGTTTCATATTTGAAATTATTTTCATTCTATTTGAACATTGTCCTTTAATGATTTGATTAGTGTATCAAAGTAGTACAAGGATAAACAGAATAGTATTTTATCCACTAAATATTGCTACCTTTATAATTGTATTAGATTGACATGAACTTCATGATTAGAGTTAAAACCAGTTTCCATTTTTAAAGGATCTCTCTTTTGGCTACTGAATTTTGACTGTTACTTAGTTTTAGCAGTTTAAAAATATCCAATTAATTACCATCTGTTTTAAATTTTTTCTTTAAGGAGTCCATTATCATTGTTGTTTGGTCTTATCCCTCCCCTAGTTCCTGTAGTCATTTCTCTGTTTTTTTAACAGTTTTATTGTGAAGTGCCTAGGTGTAGTTTTCCCCACCCCACCCACTTTTTCCTCTTGCAGTTATGTTGTTTGGGACCATTAAATATTTCTTGAGTCTTTTTTTAAATGTTGATTTTACCTCATTCTCTCTTCTGATTATAATAATGCATATTAGAATTTGATTTCCCCTGCCTCCTACATTCTGGATTTACTTCTTCTGGATATTTTCTTCTGACCTGTCTTAAAAGCACTAGGATTTATTTTACTTCCCAAATCTGCTGCTAAAATCATTCATTGAGTTTAGGATTTTAAAAAGTTCAGGGTTTAAAATATTATTTTAGTTGTAGATGGACATAATATTTTATTTTATTTTTTATAGAATTTTTTAAGAGAGAGAGAAAGAGAGAATTTTAATATTTATTTTTTAGTTTTTAGCGGACACAACATCTTTGTTTGTATGTGGTCCTGAGGATTGAACCCGGGCTGCACACATGCCAGGCGAGCGCACTACCGCTTGAGCCACATCCCCAGCCTGACACAATATTTTATTTATTTTATGTGGTGTTGAGGACTGATCCCAGTGCCCCACACATGTGGGGCACGTGCTTCACCACTGAGCCACAACCCCAGTCCTATTTCAGTACTACAGCTCAAACCCAGGACCTTGAGCCATGTGCTCTACTATTGAGCTACCTCCCCAGACTCCTTGCTCTTTCTCATAAGGGACTAGTGTCTTACTGCTTTCCAAGCTATCTTTAATCTCATCATTCTGCCTCTGCCTCCTGAGTATCTTCGATTGTAGGTAGGTCACCACACTCAACTATTTCTTGGTTTTATAGTTTCTAATCCTTTGACAAAATTCATAATCTTTTTTTTCCCTCTTTTGTGGTGCTGGGGTTTGAACTCAGAGCCTTCTGCATGGAAGGCAGCACTCTAACAACTAAACTATATTCCCAAACCTGAAATTCATAATCTTGACTTTACTTTTTTGAGTATATAAAGCACAGTGATTTTAAAACATGTGCGGATAACCCCATTAGGTGGTTTCCTTTTCTGTGGGATTTTTTTCTCACAGAATTTTGTCTTATGGAGTGCCTGATCAGTTTTGATTGGCTAATATTGTTGTGATAATTATAGATGAAATTTGAGGACTAAGATGAAGTTATCTTTTTATAGAAAAGTGTTGAGGTTACTTGAGTAAGATTGTCTGTCACTTTAAACTTAGTCAGCAATTAAGATAATTCAAAAATGACTTGTCTTTTCAATGTTTCAGTATTGTTCCTTTTGGATTTTTTGCCTGTTCATCACTTAAGTGTGCAGTACTTTCTAATCTAAACTCAAAGGCTAGGGCTTTTATTAAGGGTCCCTTTATTTGTAGCCCCAAACACTTGTTTTTTCCTCTAAGCCCAGGAATTTGATGAAGGCTTAGTTCAGACTCATTATATCTTTGTGTTATCTTCAATATGTGGGTAAACCTAGGAGAAAAGTACCTTAAAGTGCCAGCCTTACTTGTAATTCTGAGATTCCTTTTTCTAATGGATCTTGGCCACATACATATATCTTCACTGCCTTTATAGCTTGGATCCTTTCAAACACAATTTTATATTCTTATAAAGATGTTTTGATTGTTCTTGGTGCTCTCAGACTAACTCTTTGATAATTGGAAACAAAATTCTCTCTGTCCTTCAAGATTCAGTTTTCTCCATATTCCTTCTTAAGCCAGTGGGGAAAATTATTATATTCCTTTAGGTGTCATTTATACCTGAAACAGTGAGCTCTTTTATTCTTTAGCATCTTACAAGGTAACTAGTATATTATAGCCACTCATAAAATACTTGCTGAAGAATTAAATGAGAAGCTATATAAGAATATATAATCTCCTTTTTCTATTTGGTATCAATAATCCTTTTTTACTATAGTTCTTCTGATTTATGGAAAATTAAGTTTCAATTTAATTATCTTTTGAATTGGAACTATGGCTAAAGTAATACAAGGATAGCAGAAAATAGTATTTTTTAAATCATTAAATGTGGCTACCTTTATCTCAGTAGATGAACATCTTGAGTTTCATGATCAGAGTTAAAACTTGTCAGTAGATAATACTCTGATTGTGGGTCAGTTTGGCTTCTTTTCAGACATTATCAAAACTCAGATTTGTTTTTTTGCTTAATTGCAATTCTTTTGAAATAGATATCTAAAGTGTGAAAAATGTTCTGTCGTTAATTGCATAGCTAAAAAGACATATTCTAGAAGATTTTTTCTTTGACTGACTATATCTTTATTATGGTACCAGTCTTGGATTGAGAAAAAGAGTTCCTCCATGACAAAGATATACTTAGTGTCCTACCCATGGCAGAAACGAGAAAAGAATTATCCCCTGCTTTATCCTAATATGTTTAATAATGTTAGGTTGATCAGTCCTGATCTTCCACATTGAAGTAAAGTAAAGTGAGTTTTTATTATCTTACACACAGGATACTTGCCCTTGGGGCACATGTTGTTTTCACATTTATTTTATTTACTGGTAAGTAGAGAATTAAGAGGAGAAGTTAGAAAATGTAAGTGATTTGCCAGAGTTTGATTTACGAAATTGCAGGTTTGAATTTCTATTTTATGTGCCTAAGCATTTTATAGAATTGTGGGAAGTGATATTTACAAAGAGAAACTTTTGATTTGATAACTGGCTTTATTTTAGGAAACTAAGCCACGAAGAATATGAGAGACTAGAAAAAGAGCAGCGGCTGTCAGCTGCAGATGAAATGGTGGTTTCCGCTGTACAGGAAGTTAAAAATTACAAGTGAGTTCAGTTTCTAAAGGAGGGTGTCAATGTCTAATGATCTAGTGTTAGCTTTCTTTTTTAATCTTTTTTTACATTATGTAGATAGAAGAAAATAGCATGGAAGTATAAATAACGAGAGGATATGAATACATTCAATTCACACAGGAGAAAAAATAAATTTCAACTTTACAAATGAAAAATGTTAACAAAAAATTTACTTACACCCAATGGGAAAGACCATAGGGAACTTGGTCAATGCAAACAGTTCTGGGGGTTTTGATTGTTGTAGTAATTCTTTAAGAAATCAGTTTGCTGTGTGATGTATCAAGACCCACAAAAGTGTGGCATTTGATAGACCTTGGAAATCTTCTATGGATATAATTTGAAAAAAATAAAAAAATGTTTTAAGGAGGAAGATATTTCTAGCAGAATTACTTGAGAACACACTGATGAACAGTTACAGAAATTATAATTTATCATTCAGAATCTTTAGCAATTAAATGATAAAGAAGTTATTAGTATTAGGTTTTTATTTTATTTATTTATTTATTTTTGGTGCTTTACTACTAAGCTACATCCTTAGACCTTTTTTTTCCCTTGAGACAGGGTCTCAGTTGCATAGGTTCCCACTTAATTGCTGAGACTGACCTCAAACTTGTGATCCTCCTGCCTCAGCTTCCCAATCATTGGGATTACTGGCATGTGGCATTGCACCTGGTCTGTAGTATTAGTTTTGATCACACTGGATTCATATAACTATAGAAATGTTTTTCTTATGTATGATAAAGTCTTTAAAAGTATAGCTGATGGAATAAAGGGAAAATGGTCAGAATGTTTCAAATGTTATTCAATTGTTGTAATTCTTAGGCGGAGAATTGAAGAACTGGAAGAAGAACTACAGAAAACCGAGCGCTCATTTAAAAACCAGGTAGTAATTAATACTGTCCTGTAGTTGCAGAATTCTTTGTATCTAATACAGACAATTATAGGCTATTATAATGAGTCCCTAAAAACATATTTTTTTAATGTGTTGTCTTTTTCAGATTGCTGTGCAGGAGAAGAAAGCTCATGATAATTGGGTAAGATTTTTTCCCCCTTTTCTTTATTTTGTGCATAGCCTACCGCAACTGAATTTGAATATTTTCTCTTTAATAGCTCAAAGCTCGTTCTGCAGAAAGAGCTATAGCTGAAGAGAAAAGGGAAGCTGCTAATTTGAGACAGAAGTATGTGATTTTGGTATCTTCCTATATGTTTTATAGTGTTTTAAGGTTATGCTAGATATTATCTATGAAGGAATAGATTGCTGTTTCATAATTCAGCCCATTCTTTCTCAATATTCAAGACTATTGGAAATGACCCAAAAGATGGCAATGCAGCAAGATGAACCCATGATTGTAAAACCTATGCCGGGAAGACCAAATTTACAAAATCCTCCTCTGAGAGGTAGGGGACACTTTGTAAAAGGAGCTATTTTATTTCTTGGTGCAGAATGTATGTAAATTACTTTTTATTTCTGTGTGTAATGGTTATGAAATAATCTGAATGATTTGCTAAAGCAGGAGGTGAGGGTTGGTGTCAGGGAGAAGGCTACCTTAAAGTAGTAACACGGCATTGTTGTCTTTAGGTCCACTGAGCCATAATGGCTCTTTTGGTCCATCCCCCGTGAGTGGTGGAGAATGTTCCCTTCCACTGACAGCAGAGCCAGCTGGAAGACCTCCTTCTGCTACTCTTAATCGAAAAGATATGCCCAGAAACGGATTTGGTGAGCATTCACATGTTGCTTTATAGTAAACTGCTTCAAGGTTTTGTTTTTTTTTCCCTTTTGAATATTCTAATAAAAACATAGAATTTGGGCCTGTACAATACATAGAAGATAATTTCTTACTTTATCTTAGTGAATGTTTTCTGTAAAATCTGTTCTAGAATAGAAAACATTTTTTTTTTCCTGGAGGTCCCTGTATTGTTTTTTTCTTTTAAATTTTACACTGTGAAGTGTAAACCTTTATCTTTAAATTAAATCTCTATGGTGTTCCTTTCCAAAATATTATAAAAGTAGCCTTAAACTTTATGTAGCATACATATTTCCAACATGAAATACTGAGTCTTATTTCCAATTCTAAATAGGACTGTAGTCTTGGTAAGATTGGAAGTCAGGTTATACAGACTAAAGAAAAAACAGCCTACACATACTTCAAGTCTATAGCTTAAAGTTTAGGACCAGTACTTATTAATCTGCTGTTCTATCAACCCAAGGCAGTTCTTTATTTTACTTAAGTCTCTTCATAAATTGTGATTTACGTATTGGGCAACCCATTTTTTTTAAAAAAAATATTTTTAATTGTAGATGGACATGATATCTTTATTTATTTTTTAAATGTGTGCTGAGAATCAAACCCAGTGCCTCACACATGCTAGGCAAACACTCTACAACTGAGCTATGACCCCAACCCCTGGGCAACCCATTTTTAATGTTGCTTTCCAGTTATTGTTGAACCCTGACCTGTCCACCAGTGGTTTATTTCTTCTGAAAAATACATACAAGGGCTCTGATCTTTCTTTCCCAAGGGTCAATGGATGGACCTTTACCTCGTACTGGTCTTCTGAGGCATCTGGGAAACCCGTTGCCTCTGGTAAAGGACCAAGTAATTTCAAAGAATCTGTAATTGTGGATGGAGGATTTTTATTCTTTTCATATTAGAATAAGTCTGAATCCATTCTTTGATCTCTAACAGACCAAGGATGTGGTCCAGCTCACATGAACAGCAGCTCCAGAAGTTCTTCTCCAGCTAAGGTGACGAATGAGGGCAAGGTAAGTTCTGTAGTTACTGTGAATCATGTGGTCATGCAGGAACATGTAGCTTTCCTACAGTACTTTCTCTTTGCTTTATCCTTCTTTGTGTTCTATTTGTACTATCCCATTTGTTTTTTTAAAAAGCAAACTGTTCCCCAAGAACCTGAGACCCCCTCAGTCTCCACCATTACTTCTTTGACTGAGCATCCAGTTGGAGTAAGTACTTAGAGGTTGAGAACCGAATTGGGTTTTATTCTGTGCATTTCTGGGAAGGATATTCAGAGCATGACACTGATCTTGTTTGCTTTAAACTGCATGCAGTATTGAGCTTACTTTTCTCCTTAACTTGGGAATGTTGCTTAAGTGTGTACAACTATAATAAACTACAGAATGTAAAAAGTTATCACTCTAACTTTATATGGTGTTTTGTGTTGAATGTTCTAAGGCAAAGTAAATTCATTATAAATTATATAATTCATCATTTTTATTTTTGTTTGGAAGAATGTTATTTAAGAATTCCTCCATTTGTGCAAACCCTATTTTGAGTGATTTGAATTAGATTGGTATCAGATTTTCTGTGAAACAATGATCATCTGAAATGACCTCTTGAGCCAGTCCCAAGAAATGGTCTCATTTGTTCACATAAGTGTATTCTCTTGTAACTGTGTTGCTATTATATCTGGTAGGTCTTCTGCAGCTCTATAATAAAATAAATTTTTAATTGTTTAGTTTCAAACCCACTACTCATAGGAAATGATAAATCAATATCTCAAATGGTGTACAGTAAATGAAAGTAAATATTAAAGGCTTGTCTTCCTAATTTGTGTATATAGCACTGTGGTGGAAAATACTTCTCAAGTTCCAGTGTATATATATTCCAGGAATATACATCTCTGGAGAAATCTAAGGGCAGCTTAGATAAGACCCCAAACCCCTTTGTAGTAGAAGATTTAAAAGAGAGCAAAGACCCATTGTTAGAGAGGAATAGAGGTGGGAAAAGCATGGCTTGGAGGAAAACCTGGGATTGAGTTCTTTAATATGCAGTGTGGCCTTCAACAAATTATGATATCCCATTTGCTTTTGTTCCCTCTTATTTAAAACAAGACAGTCTACATAAAGATCTCAGAGGTTGAATAATATACGAAAGACTTACTGAAGATATAGTAGAATAGTAGCTATTATTACATGAGTAGAGAATGGATTTTTCATTTTATTCTGTTCATTCTTAATATGGAAGTAATGAGCTATTGTGATGAAAGGGAAGTGATGGGGATGGGGGGACTCCCTTTGAAATAGATTGTAGTGAATACAGCATGACATACTGGTCAGAAATCACCTCTGTTAATAACCCCTGCCAGTCCTCTTGCCTTTCCCTTTCCTGTGCAGATATAATCAGTAACAAACTGCTCCCTCTTGTGGCATCCTTCCAACTTCTGTAAGCTGTCAGTGGGAATACACAGGAGGGGTGGGTAGAGTTTTGTTGCACTGATGGTGTTCTCTGGACAGGTTTTGGGTTTTAGCTTTTATAGGTATTGGTACTTTGTCTTAATACATAGGAATTTTAAAACTTTTAACTGCTTTCAAATCTTAAATTGCAGGTTCATATGGCTATGAAA
Organism: Ictidomys tridecemlineatus; assembly: GCF_052094955.1. Classification (NCBI taxonomy): domain Eukaryota; kingdom Metazoa; phylum Chordata; class Mammalia; order Rodentia; family Sciuridae; genus Ictidomys; species Ictidomys tridecemlineatus. The sequence continues at coordinate 506,447 of NW_027520983.1, forward strand.
GGGCCCCCTCCTTTCTCAGGGGTACCCTTCATGGGACCCCCGATGGGACGGCCTCCACCACCTCCCATTTGGTATGGACCGCCACTTCAGCTCGGTGGGCCTTTTGGGCCTCGGCCAATTCCTCCACCATTTGGTATGATGATCTGAACAGTAGTGATTGACTTATAAATCACATTCATCTTCCACTTCTATTGCTTGCTAAAACAGTTGGTTGCTATCTCAGGTCTTAACAATGAAAGGATAAAGCTGAGTACATTTTAACTTTTCCTCCAGTTTTCTGGGACATATGGGACATATGGGACACTATTGCCTATCTTATACTGAGATAGGCAATAGCTATCTCTCATAGACAAGGATAAGGGGCTATATACAGAAAAGCCAGAAATATTACTTCTGCAGATGTTTGTTGAAAATCTGTTGATATGCACTGCAATAGATGGAAAGGTGGATGAGACGCATGCCATAACTTAAAATTTTGTCACAGATATGAAAATCCTATAACATAAAGTTTGTAATCACCCATAATGGAAGCATAAGCAGTAGGTTATAGAATATAGAAAAGGAAAAGTCAAACCCTCCTTACCTTGAAAAAAGTCAGAGGGAAGTGTTAAAGAGGATTTAACAGTGACCTAATAAATGTTCCTGGTTTAATTAGGTGGCTGTGGAAGGCCTTTTCCAGGAGGGCATGCGTGCACCTTGATTCTGATGGCATGTGTAAAGTCCATGCTGAAATACTTCATGAATTTTTAATGGATACAGTAATAGATAGTGAGATTTCCTTTTATCAAAATTTCTTTGATGTAGTAAAGTTCTTATTTCATAATCTATCATCTTGTCATGGTAATACTTCCAAATATAAATGGAGCTCTTGTGAGATAGAAATAATTCTGCAATTATATAGTAGGGAAAGAAAAAAGACAAGCCTGGAGCTAGGTAGAGCCATGTTAAATCCTTAATATGTTGCTTCATGGCTGGTTGGTCAAAGGCTATAACCTAAACTTGTTCCATCTCAGTTTGCCTCATCTGGCCAAGTCAGGATGTTCACCAGCTGATGTTCTAGGCTTGGGAGAAATTAAAGACTATATTAACATACTTGAAATCACCCTAGTTCAGAAATTTCTGGTATTTACATAACTTCCTTTTTATTTTCCAGGTCCTGGTATGCGTCCACCAATAGGCTTCAGAGAATATGCACCAGGTGTTACACCTGGAAAATGGGATTTGCCTTTTGACCCTCGTGATTTTTTTCCAGGACCTGCACCAGCACCATTTAGACCTTTAGGCTCATTTGGCCCAAGAGAGTACTTCATTCCTGGTGGCCCATTACCACCTCCAACTCATGGTCCCCAAGACTATGGGCCACCACCTGCTGCAAAAGACTTAATGCCTTCAGGCTTTAAAGATGAAACTCCACCTAATTCTCAAGAGTAGTGAGGGCTGTTCACAGGCCTTAAAAACACGGCCCATAAAATTAACCTCTGACACTTAGTCAGAGTTAAAGGATTATTGGCTTCAAAATATAAAAGTTTATTTTAAATGGTTTATGTTTTCAGAATGAAGCTGCCTTGGCGCAGTATACATTTTGAGCCAAAATATTTTCCCCCTAAATATCCCCCACTTAAGCTAGAGTATCCTTCCAATTTAAAAATGTGCAATAAGGAATACCTTTGTTTAGTTAATGTAGCATATACAATTGCTAAATGATTTAGAATGTCATAATTATGGACATTTCCTGTGGAAATGCTTTAAGAACATGTATTTCCATTATCCTATTATTAGTGTATTACAGTTGATAACAGAGAAATGGTGTTTATAAGCTTGATTTTTTTTCTCTTTCAATATCTGGTCGCAGAGACTGTTGGGCTAAAAATGTTTACTCAAAGATCATAAACATCATTTTCCTTCTTGCTGAAGTTCTTTGTTGTAATAGTTCATAAAAATTGTTTATTAATATTTCCCAAGTGTCTGTTGATTCATTGGATCGTCATGAGATTTTGTGCCATTGGGAAAGCATGTAAACGCACTCTCAGAACTGAAGATAGTGACTTGGCAGCATATTCCCTGTTGCTCACTGTTAAGGAGGCTGGACCTTGGTCAACTGTGGACTTCTACAGAGGATTTCTTTTACTTGTGAGAAGTCTTGTGGCTCTATTTTTGTAGCACATTCATGTACTTTTTTCTACACTGTCCATGTGAGAATGCTTTTCTGAGAATGAGTTTACATTAGTAGCAAGAGCTACAGCTTTTGCCATTATTGCATTGTAACAGTAAAATATAAGGTGGTATGTTGTGTCTATAAAAAATAAGGAAATTTCTTTTTAAAAATGTACACAACACACTCTTCTCTTTCCCATACCTTCCCACTGATTTTCAAGGAATATGATAAAAAAATTAGAAAAGTATAATCCTCTAAGAATGAATGAAACTCTAAGGCTTATAATGTCTTTACTCAGCAACTACGGGCTGAATTAAATTCTTATTTTTTTTTTGATAGATACTCAAACATATTTTATTTAAAAAACAATTAAAGCAAGTCCTGGATCTGTAACTACTGTCTTTAAAACAATGTTTCTAAGAACTAGCTCTCCAGAACTGTAATTTTAATTACGGCAATTTTAACAATACATTTTTAGAGGTTTAAGATTTAAATAAAATTATAAAAGCCTGATACTTTTGTTTACTGCTAGACCATATTCTTCCATTCTTTTAAATTCTAGAAAGTAATAGGATTGTTGAAACCTAGAACATAACATATCATTGTTTTTTTTATGTCCCCTAAGTATTCTCAAAATAGGGGCAAAAGCTTCAGTGTGAAACAAAATCTCTGTGAAACAAAATCTCTAAACTACTGAAGATAACTCAGAATCAAAATGAATTCTTCCTAAAGGACTCAAATTCTATCTACATAACCTCCATTTAGTATTAGAAGCAGCAGCTGTGTGTAAGAGGAAAACCATATAATAGCTTATGCCATTTTTAACCATGTAAAATAAAATTTAAGTCACAAACACATTTTGAATGTATCTTTCAACCTCTACAGGACACAAGGCAATGCTGAAGTTACTATAACTTCTAATTTTAAAATAGCATTTAAATAAAGGTGATGTCAGCTAGGAAGATAGATTTTCAAGAAAAGGCAGATTTATTATTTTATTCAAAGCAACAGTAGTTTTCCCTCTAAAGCCTTTTTTGTATTTATTCTATTAGTAAGTTATAATGCGTTCTACGTAGTTTATCTGAGCAGTTCTGAACCCACCCATAGTTGCCTCTCCTTACATCCATCTAATTGATTGTACCACTTCTGTAGCAAAGCCCAAGGTAGCTGCCCATATACAGGTTGTGTAGAGAATACTGTCCCTTGATTCAATTATACTTTTGTATCTCAAAAGTTTTAGAAGTCCTCTCCAGCAAATTGTGTTTGAATTTAGTTACTAAAATCATTTCATTTGTGAAGCAGTAGTGTTTCAACCTGAAAGTATTATTGCTATAGTTGTAATTATTGTCCAGTAACTCATCCCCTCCCACACTAGAAAGTAAATTTAAACAACTAATTTGTGAGATACAGATTGCTTTGTGTTAACTGCTTCAAGATAAAATCACCTTTTTTGGGGGGGGAGGTTTGGTCATTCAGGTCTGAATTAAAGCTAAGCTGATGACAATGTTCAATTTAAGTTTGTTTAATGCTGATGAAAGACATTCATACAAAGCATCCTCTTTTTTTTCATATAACCCCATTCTTTGGTGGAGGCTGGGGTTGTGGCTCAGTGGTAGAGTACTTGCCTAGCACAGGCAAGGCCCTGGGTTTAATCCTCAGCACCACATAAATAAATAGAGGTTAAAAAAAAGCATTCTTATGTGAAGGATGCTAAATGTTTCTTCATATAAATTATCACTTTGAGGGGCTGGGGTTGCATGTGAGGCACTGGGTTTGATCCTCAGCACCACATATAAATATAAAGGTACTGTGTCCATCTACAACCAAAAAAAAAAAAAAAAAGGTTTGTTTTTTTTTAAATTATCACTTTGATATACATGTTTTATAGTATGAGAGAACAGAAAGAACAATGTATCAGTTTTGCTACATTTTAATAGCAGATTTTAAGGGAGCAATATCAAACATCAGTAACATCAAACAAAAAGGTACTGAGTACTCCACAGGGTACAGAGTGCTGCCAAGCACCTTGGAAAGTTTACATGACATGGAGAAGATGAGGCCCTTCTCTTGAGAAATTTACAGTCTGGAAATTTTGACTACTCAGAGTTTCAGTTGAGTGAACATTTTATTAAGGCAAATTCTTCATTTCCTAGAACTACTGTAGACTGAACTATTTTTGCACTTGTGAAATTAACCCAATCCAGATGAAAGAAAAGACTAAATTTGGTTGATAATTCTTTCAGGCTCATATAGTTTTATGAGTCTAGTAAACAAAACTGACCTAACAGACAACTGAAAAATTAAAGACTAGTTCTCTTGAAGTGCAAGGGCTAAAACAACTGTTATTGGTTTTAAAAAGCAAACGGATGGTATGATTAGGGTTTACACTAGTTTAAAAATAGGCCAAGTATTGCATTCCCTTCATGCATTGTTCATTTAAAATAGTGAATATTAAAATACGTGGGTTCTACATGTAACCCACAAAAAAGCTCCTCACAAATCTTTATGTTCTGTGTATCAAATATACACCTTGTGTACTATGAAAGTTTTATTTATGTCTCATCAAGTTAAAAGTAATGTAAATAGTGAAATTATAATAGGCTAATGACCTGCATATTTTCATATGAATGTCAATATATCTAAATAGGAAATAAATGGCAGTCATATCTACCTATATTAAAAAAAATAAAATATCTTTCCAGATTTTGCATAAAGACAAGGTATGCAGGTTTTAAGGTTTCACAATCAGTTGTCAGAAAAACAGCAGTTGTTCCTAAAGTATCTCATTAGCATCTGACTCAATTATTTTTAGATGACATGATTTAGAAGACGTAAACCCACCCCAAAATTTGTAATTATTCTGAGAGAGATGGTTTTAATGTTAACCCTAGAATCATTAATGTTAACCCTAGAAACAATAGCAATGTGATGTAGAACAACTAATCAACATGACTAAAAATGTGCTCACTTTCAGAAAAACAATCTGGTCATCTGGAAAAAAAATCACAGCTACAATCTGGGGAACACTCCCATATAGGATATTGATCTGATCAAGGCATACTATTTCTAAGTAGAACCAGGGTGAATTTAGGCCAGCTCTAAGGAACAGCCTATAAGACAGACTATAACTGATCCAATTTCCTTTCAAAGCAATCTGGTACTATCCTACCCACTTCAATTCAAAAGTTTGAAGTTAATTCAAATCAAAAGACCATATTGGAGCAAAAGTGAGCAAATGTGTAAACTCTAGCACATTCTTATTGCTGTATTAAGTTTGAAGATGAGCAAACCTACCACAGGAGTATTGTTCCAGGAAGCAGGGTAGGAAGAGTGGTAAATTAGGAAACAGACTATTAATTGCACAATTAATAGGAAAGTAAAAACAAGTTTCAAAATCTACAATAAATCTGTATCCAAAGGAGTCATAACAATGAGGTGCTGGACTTTAGTTCTGTTGTACAGCTTTGCAATGGACTCACTGGCCTATAGGTACGGCTCACTTCCTGCCTCCTGAAGGATGAATATGCTACACAGAGCTATGATGGTTTCTACTGAGTGGTAAAATTCACAGAAATTAGACATTACTCATGTCAGAATCATTCTTTGTGCAAAGTTTGATGTAGATGAAGATAAAGTGGTTTCTTGGTCAATAACTGCAATTTCTTTCTTTTAAAGTCAGTGGGTTTCTTGTATCTGTAACCACAATAGATTTAAAATACTCTGATGATTGATCTACTCCAATGTTACATTCTCGATAAGAGGGACTAAGAAGAAACATGAACTAGTAACCATTAGAACAGTATGAATCCTATATGTATATCACTTACAGTTCTATTACAGTTGGCCCAGGTTTAATCTCATCCATCTCCATGAAAGCAAAACACTTGGTGCTGGTAAACCTTTTTTTTAAGCTTGTAGTGTTTGAATTCAAAGAAGATAGCTGCACCTAAGGAATTAAAACAACATAAGCCAGAGACCACACATTTCTTATGTGTCACCAGAAGCCTATGATTTTACAAAGTAACATGTCAAACAGTCTGATGACACAACTGTTGATAACTCACTGTGGCTGTCACTCCAAGCTCTGGTACTAGCATGTCTGAGTGACATTTCTCCATATCATTTAATTCTATAAAGTACAACAAAACTGTATAGCAAGAATGTAAGTTATGTACACAGGTAGAATCATAAACTACCAAAGAATATAAAATATTAAATACCACAAGAAAAACAGAAGTTACTTAAGTATCAGCAGTACCTATAGAAATGGTTTCAATAAGCACCTATATTAGATAGAATAGAAATTTAAAAGAGTTCCTTTAAAAAAAATTCTACCTTATAATATCATTTCTCTCCCTCCTGAAACAACCACGCCCAGATTGTCCTTTCCATATTCTTACAAACTAACTGCCAGTTATAGTATCTTTTTTACCCAATGCATCTTATTGAAAGAAAAAAAATAATTTAACTGTTAGAAAGTAATCATTAGGTTCCTAAAAGGACTTAAGGTAATTATTAGGGAACCTGCTTCCTTAACTCTGTATTATGAGAAAAACTTCCCTATCAAATAATATTTAACCACATTATTACACAACTAGATAATGCAACTGCTAATTCTCATATTTAAAAAAAATTGATTTGACTTTAAGTCAATATTCATAACTATGTGACATAAGATCTTGTGTTAAGTACACTATGAACACAAACCCAGATAAGTACTGTATCCTTAAGAAGTCAGTAACTGATAATTACAAACCTTTGGTTAATTTTTCAATATGCTTCTGGAGCTCAATGTCCACATTAAAATGAACATATGTATCTTCTTTTCTTGAAGCCACAGGAGTATCTTGCACAGGAGTTAAATCTATGCCATTCAGATCTGGAGAAACAATTAAGTTTCTGCTTATGAGCATTCACATATACAGACGGAAAATATAGAAACTGCAAAGGTTACAGTTCCTAAAGAGGCATGGAAAGAGCTGAGAGGAGATTCTCAGGCTAAGAGATTCCTATTTGGTGTGAGCAAGTATGTGAGAGTTGTTGAAGTTCATGGGGTATGTGGAGAGAAATGAATATAGACTGGATAGGGGACAAGGAAGCCTTTACATGGCCAAGTGAACAAAACTTGATCTTCATAGTGAAGTGGTAAAAAGAACAAACATGTTTTTCTTAGGGAATAGCCCACTATATTTTTCTATGCAAAAAAAAAAAAAATCTGGAGTATTTAATTTGCCACAATGGAGCTCTGCCACCAATTTCTAACTTTGATCAAGTATGACTTATTTAGAAAAGCCTTTAAACCTAACCTTATCATAATTTCCCTGTTAAGAACCAAAAATGGATGAGAACAGCCAACAAAAACCCTTTTGTTAATGAATAATTTTTCATATATATTATCTAAATTCTGGTTATACTGTTTACAACATACCCTGAATTTACAACAACCAGATGGTACGTTATATATAGTTTTAATTTTCTGGGTTTTAAAATCTCAGTTTATAGTCAAATGCAACATGGACTCATTTAATAACTCCTCAGTGTTTATGTGTTATTCATTTATGTGTCTCAAAAAGCTCAAAAACAATTTAGTACATTTAATAATTAAAAAATATTTACATAAAAATATTTCAGTTTAACATATGCAAAGGTAATTTAACATTTACAACATCATTAAATATTTTTGTGTTTTAAGTATACTTTCTGAAAGAGTATGCAGTTTTACAAATGGCCTATCAAACAATGTAAATATTTTCCAGTATACTATATATTTGATAACTGGTAACATCGGAATTTAAAAGTGTACCAGTATTAGTGCTGTGGATTATGTTCTTTAAATAAATGTTTTTCTTTGTGGTCAATTGATAAAAGTTCCTCCATTTAATTTCAGCACCAATCTGTTCCTTTGGTGCAAAACTATAGATTAAAATAAGCCGTTTGTACTAACTATAGTTATTTCTGTAAAATGGTATAATTTATTCCTTAATCACATCATCATCCCACGGGATTGCTTTCAGGGCATGGATGTTATGGACGCACCCTACTTCCCTGTCCCCTGATTTTCATCTGCCTCTGTAGGACTCACCTAAGTAGATACCTCAGTAGCACAGGAAGAAGAAGGGGCTGAAGCAGGAGAGATGGGAAAACAGGACATGGGGCTTTGTGGAGAGAAATGAATATAGACTGGGTAGGAGAAGGTGAGGGGTGCTATTGTTAATCTACATCCTGAAGGCTGTAGCTGCTGTTAAGGACAATGTGTATGTTTAGTCTGCACGTTAGATGGAATCTGAAGAGCAAAAATCTATACAAACTCAAAAGCAAAAGTGAGTGTATAAGTAGGAAATATTTTTTGTAAGTCTTTCGAACTATGCTCTGTTATGATCTCTTCTAGGATTTTGCCTCATTATAGAATGCATTAAAGTAAGTTGTCACATATACAAGATCATCCCCTGTCAAAAACTTTGTCTCATATGAGAAAAAACATAATGCAATTTGCCAGTTATTTACCCTTTACACTAACTGTAATATAGGGATCGATGCACTGTCCAGCGTCTTTCAGACCAATTTTCTCAATCCTGATAGTGAGTAATGTCATTCCCGGTTCTGATGGCAACCTTGGTAATAAAGTACCTGGCAACAGAGAAACCTCAATAAAAGTTAGCTCCACCAATAATGCAGAGTAAATACTTTGACAAACAGAAGCTATAGCCTACCTCTTAGGAACTAGCTAGGCATTATGTATTTTTATTTCCAAAATTCATGAACATCTGATGTTATACTTTTTTAGAAAAATATTTAATTTTACACATAATATATCTGCATTTCCCAACCATACAATCACCTTTAAGCAGAAATAATAATTTCTATAATAATAGTATATAGTATGTATAATAAAAGTATGTTAAAAACATCACTTGAGGAAGCCCAATGATACATAATATTATAATATGCTCACATAATATTTATATTCAATATGTACTTCTATATTATATTCAGCATCTTAATATGAAGTGGTAGAACAAAGACAAGAAAAGCTTTTAAAATACTTGTTATACTGTTCTAAAGTCTGAGACATTTAATATCACAGTTGATCAATACATTCTTCTCTTTAGTTACTCCTAATAAAGAAAATAATTTACAATTTGATATTTGTTTTAACTTAACTATATAGTCTAACTTCTATTCTTCATTCTATTTTGTATGATTTATTCTCTCAGAAATTAGTACTATACAGACTGCCATATAAAATGGCCATTTGTATAACTGAACATTTTCCCCAAAACCAACTAAAATTTTTAAAACTAAAAACCCACCCAGAACAACATGACAACATTCACCCACCAAGAACATATGAAGGAAGAAATCAACTGTTCAGTATGTTCCCTTTTTTGAAACTACCAATAGAGAACAGATGCAAATAAGCTGATTTTAATCAAGTATGTATACAGAACCTCAAAATACACTTAAAAAAGATTTTGGTTGATGTTTTTCAAGTTTCTATTCAACAATGTGTTATGCTACTTTTAATGATGAGTTATTTGAAATACATGAAGTAATCATCACACTACATTTGAAAATACACATTTGATAGATGGCAAATGTGGCTTGAGGAAATTTTGGGAGGTGATGGGAATGTTCTGAACTTGTATAGTGATGGCAGATGCAAAACTCTATAGAGGTGTCAAAAATCGATGAATTTTATACTTACAGAAGGGAAATGTTATGAAATGCAAATTGTACCTCAACAGTGCTGTTAAAAATGTATTACTTTCTAATTTAAACAAATATGAAGACAATACAGACAAATGCAATAATAGGAAGGCCTGGAGGCTGCATTCCACTGTTGCATTAACAAACCTAAATGGGCTCAGGCTGATATCATTAAATATATACATAATACCTTTTATGCATCTTCTTTGATTGACAAATGAGGGTACTTTTAGAAGAGGGGCTTGTACCTGGACATCTGGGATGAACTTCAGAAAGTTAAGAAACACCTCTGAAATTTTATGAAAAATGTGAATATGTATACATTTATATTTATATATATACATAAATATTCATATGTATGTATATCATATATAAATTTTTCTGCAGAAAAGTTCATTCTATTATGTAGTACATGGCTGTATAAATATGCTACAGTTTATGTACACATTCTTGTGTTGATAGACATTTGAATTACTTCAAGTGTTTGGATATAGTTAACAGGCTATTATAAATACTCTTCTGAACATCTTCTAGTGCCCATAAGCACCCATTTCTGAAACAGAGGAATCACTAAGTCACCTGGCATGTTACCTCCATACCTACTATGTAATGACAATCCATTTCCCAAGGTGGTTGTGCCAACTTTTATTCCTAGCCCAAGTACAGTAGTGTTCCCATTGCTCCACATCCTCACTAGGTACTGTTTTCTCAGATTCTTCATGTTAGCCAATTTTGGTATAAAGAGATCAATCATTTTAATTTTAATTTGCATTCCTCTGAAGATTAATAAGGTTGAGCACCTTTTAGAATAAATCAAATATATGATTTCCTCTTTTCTGAAGTGTGTTCAATTATTTTGCTCGATTTTCTATTGAGATGTCTATCTTATTGAGCTGCAGGAGGTCTCTATTATTTTGCTGGACAAATGTTTTACAAATAGCTTCTTAGTAGTTTTCCTTTATAAAGACTTTTTGTTGAAGTAGAGCATATACATTTTAAAATGCACAAATTGTTAGTACAGTTTGCTAAACTTCCACAAAGTGAATACACCTGTATAACTAGTATCAGATCTAGGAAAGATATGATCAGCCTCCTGGGAGTGTCCTTCCCCCCCACCCTATCCAATTCACTCTTCCAAAAGATAGCAACCATTGCTAACTTCTAACGCCAAGTGTTAGTTTTGAATGTTAAGAATGACTTTTCTCTGCCATGGTGTCTTCTGATTATGATAAATACTTACTGCTAGTAATATTCAAATTTCTTAATATCTTCCTTTACAATCAGTGCTTTTTATGTCATATTTAAGAAAACTTACCCCACTCCAAAATCATAAAGGTATTATCTTGAAAGCATTTTATAGTTTTGCCATTCACACTTAATTCTATATGTCACACAGAATTATTGACTACGGTGTATAGTAGGAGCTTTAATTTCATTAAATTTCACATAAATACTCAATTGTCTCAGCACTACTCATTAAAAAGACTGACATTTTCCACCACTGATCTGCAGTCCCACCTCAATCATAAATCATGTGGCAATCACTTTCTGAGTTTTCTATTCTGTCTTACCGGACTGTTTATCCTCTTACCACTAATATAGTATCTTAATTCTGTAGCTGTATAAAAGGTCCAGGAACTGCAATAAAAATTCAGATGAGTTTCAAAAAGAGTCTATCTTTATAAACTGCTTCTTCTAATTTATGAACTAGTATATATCTTTACATTTTAAAAATCATAACAATTATTTAATAGAATTTTATTTGACCTAAAAGCCTTCAGAAATAAAGACCTACAGATCCAGGGAAAACTCCTGTTTTTTTTGTTTATGTTCCATGAAGAATGGATGGCCATGTAGAAATGACTGGAAAATGGGGTGTGAGCTAATGGTAAAAGGCTGCCAGGGTCCCAGCAAGCCCTGTCTGGTCAGATTCTTCTTGGCCTCTCTGTATAGCTTTCTTTCCTTCTGGACCTAAGGCAGGTCCTGTCTGGAATGAGGGTTTTTAAGGGAGGGGTAAGGGAGGGTAGGGGGACAGTAAGGGAATAGCAGGGAGGGAAAGAAAGAGAAAGAGAAAGAGAGAGAGAGAGAGCGCTTTCTAGGTTTTATGACTGGCTTTGGGAGAGAAGGGTGAACGGACAGGAGGGCAGGAGGAGAGCAGAGGCTTTGCTGCTGAGGTTGCTTTTGGGATTCCAATCTCCTTCAGTTAGAAGTTCTCAGCAGGCCAAAACCTCACCCTTTGGGCTATCATATTCTGATCTGACCCTGCCCACCTTTCCCCTCTCCCTCCCTCCTCCTCCCTTTCTCCTTTTAAAAAGGGAATGTGTAGATCTTTCCATCTTCTAAGATCTTCTTTGATTTCTCTCTTTAGAGTTCTGTAGTTTTCATTGTATAGATCTTTGACTTCTTTCATTGATTCTCAAGTATCATTTTTTTTGAGGTTATTGTAAATGAAGTAGTTTTCCTCACTTCCTTCTCAGAGGCTTTGTCACTGATATACAGAAATACCTTTGATTTATGGGTATTGATTTATATCCTGCTCCTTTGCTGAATTCATTTACTATTTCTGGAAAGATCGACCTTGTTGTTGGATAGGCAGAATTAATATTATCAAAATGACCATACTACCAAAAGTGCTATATAGATTTAATGCAATTCCAATCAAAATCTCAATGGCATTCCTCATAGAAATAGAAAAAGCAATCATGAAATTCATCTGGAAAAATAAGAGACCAAGAATAGCTAAAGAAATCCTTAGCAGGAAGAGTGAAGCAGGGAGTATCGCTCTATGAGACCTTAAACTATACTACACGGAAATAGTAACAAAAACAGCATGGTTTCAGCACTAAAACAGACTGGTAGACCAATGGTACAGAATAGAGGACACAGAGACTAACCCACAAAATTACAATCATCTTATTTTAGACAAAGGTGCCAAAAACATGCACTGGAAAAGATAGCATTTTCAACAAATGGTGCTGGGAAAACTGGAAATCCATATGCAACAAAATGAAATTAAACTCATAACTCTCACCATGCACAAAACTTAACTCAAAATGTATCAAGGACCTAGGAATTAAGCCAGAGACTCTTCGTCTAATAGAAGAAAAAAGTAGGCCCTAAACTTCATCATGTGGGTTAGGCCCCAACTTCCTTAATAAGACCCCTATGGCACAAGAATTAAAACCAGGAATCAATAAATGGGATGGATTCAAACTAAAAAGTTTTTTTCTCAGCAAAAGAAAACAATCCGTGAGGTGAACAGAGAGCCTACATCCTGGGAGAAAATTTTTACCCCTCACAATCAGATAGAGCACTAATCTCTAGGGTATATAAAGAACTCAAAAAGCTAAGCACTGAAAAAACAAGTAACCCAATCAAAAAATGGGCCAAGGACTTGAACAAACACTTCTCAGAAGAGGATATACAATCAATCAACAAATATATGAAAAAATTTTCAACATCTCTAGCAATCAGAGAAATGCAAATCAAAACTAAGATACAACTCCAGTCAGAATGGCAGCTATTATGAAGACAAACAACAATAAGTATTGGAGAGGATGTGGGGGAAAAGGCACACTCATACATTGCTGGTGGGACTACAAATTGGTGCAGCTAATCTGGAAAGCAGTATGGAGATTCTTTGAAAATCTGGGAATGGAACCACCATTTGACCAAGCTATTCCTCTCCTTGGACTATACCCAAAGGACTTAAAAACAACATACTACAGGGACACAGCCACATCAATGTTTATAGCAGCACAATTCACAACAGCTAAACTGTGTAGCCAACCTACATGCCCTTCAGTGGATGAATGGATTTTTAAAAATGTGGCATATATACACTATGAACATTTTTAAAAGAGAATAAAATCATGGCATTTGCAGGTAAATGGATGGCATTGGAGAAGATAATGCTAAGTGAAGTTAGTCAATCCCCCCAAAACAAATGCCAAATGTTTTCTCTGATATAAGGAGGCTGACTCATAATAGGGTAGGGAGGAGGAACATGGGATGAATAGATGGATTCTAGATAGGGAAGAGGGGAGTGAGGGAAAGGAAGGAGGCAGGGGATTAGCCTCCTAATGAATGTGATGGACATCATTATCCAAAGAACATGTCTGAAGACACAAATTGGGTGTCAACCTACTTTATATATAGAGATGCGAAAAATTGTGGTATATATGTGTAATAAGAATTGTAATGCAAAAAAAAAACAAGTACATGAATAACGTGAATTGGCGTGAACATACTTTATACAAAGATAAAAAAATTGTGCTCTATATGTGTAATAAGAATTGTCCATTGTCGTGTATTAAAAAAAATAAAATTAATAAAAGAAAAAGAAGGGAATGGGGAGTGGGTAGGGAAAAACTGTGGAATGAACCCAAACTAACTTTCCAATGCACATATGTGAATATACAATAATGAAACTCATCATTTTGAATATCTATAAGATACTAATTTTAAAAAATGTAAATAAATAGATCAGTAAAGTGGATGAAAGGGAACAGTGGGAGGGAGGATGGGGAGGGTGAAGGGACTGAATTGGAGCAAATTATATTCCATGCATTTATAATTAGTCCAAATGAATCTAATGTCAAGAATAACTACTATGAACAAATGAAAAAAAGAATAATGACTTCACTGTTTTTATAAAATGCATTCTCATAAACAATTCAATTGAGAGAAATGAAAAAAGTAAAAGAGAATGTACAATTCAACATCTCACCAACCATAACAATTATTAAGTCACTCTTCCATCTTTTTCTCTAATTTCAAGATGGCTCCAGTTTCATTTTCCTTTTGATATTCTTTTATTTTTTCAACAAAGGTTTATTTTCTACATAAAATTCTTATATTTCTTTTGTTGAATTTATAATAAGGTCCTTGATATTATTTAATACTACTATAAATATTATAATAGTTCATTTTCTAAGCAACTATTACTTGTTTGAGATAGAATTGATTTGTCTGTACAGATTTTATATCCAGGAACCGCATTATCTTATTAATGAGTTATGAATAGGTTTTTGCATATATTCTCTATATGTGCATCTTCAGAGTAAATTCTCAGGAATGGGATTGCTAAGGAAAAAATATATACTTATATGTTGTTAGAGAATGCTCAATTCCCCTCCAAAGGAACTGTACCATTTTTCTATTCCCACCAGTGATTAATAAGTATCTATTTCCCCTAAGACTCTCCAACAGTAGCTTTATGTTTTTATTAAAAATAAAGTTGAGTATCTTTTTATATGTTTAACGGGTATTTTTTAAATGTGTGTGTGTGTGTGTGTGTGTGTGTGTGTGTGTATGTGCACGCTCACGCGCTTGCTCATATTGTCTGTTCCTCTCATGTATTCTGCTTTGGTTATTACAATTAAAATTTTTCTTTATATATTAAGAATGTTGGGTTGGGATGTAGCTCAGTGGCAAAGTGTCTGCCTTGCATTTGCAAAATCCTGGAATCAAACCCCAGTTCTAAAAAAGACAAAAAAAGAACCCACCCCACCCCACCCCCCAAAACCCCCAAGAATGTTACCTCTTTTATGTATTACCTCTTTACTACCTGTTTTGACATTCAAAAGATGATTGCTTTACAACTTTCAAAAAGTCTTTTTGATGTTAAGATTATTTTTTGCCAAGTTGATATTAAACTTGTTGTTACTTTGGGGTGAGTCAATTTTATAAGCTGTCATTATCTAGATCTTTCAGTTGAAATGGTAGGGCTGATGCTACATTCCTTATCAACAATCTTTTTGCCTGAGACTACACAGTAAGGTTTAATGTAATCATTATGCTTCAGATAATTTAATATGGAGGCAGTGATTTCAAGTCTGAATTTCTTGTTTAATTTAAGGTAGAATGTCAAACATTGTGTTCCATGATGAAGGAAGCTGACTGTAATTAAGATCATAGATTGCATAGAAAGGTGCCTATTTAAGGTGTTTCAGAATGCTCTATGATGTGCTCTCTCTGCATGGTCAACTCCTACATACTCAGCGAGTCCTAAATCTGGACAGATTTATTGAACTCCCTCAGCCCTTCTTTTTTGCCAACCTACGACATTGGTGCACATCTCTAATTATAATCATGTGCTTTTGGCTCTGTCTTGCTGACTACACAATAAGCATCCTGAAAGGTGTGGGAACTGTTCCTTTTGTAGTATGCACAAGGAATAAACAGATCTTTGTTGAAGAAATATTTTATTGAATGAATGACTGAATTTCCAGTTCTAGAGGTTATCATGCTCTAGTAAACAAATGGCTAGAGAATCTATATCAATGAGTGAAGAAATAATAAACATAAAAGAAGATCAAATACTAGAATAATACCATACCATCTATAGCTCCCAGGTAGATGAAAAAGGGTGCATGTTTTTGCATCAAAGATAAAACCATGATAGTTGTAAATTGAGCCAATGCATTAAAAGGAAGATTTCTAAGTGAAGAATTAACATATCCAATTACATAGTGTAATATGAGAACAAGTCAACTACATTCATAAAATTCGAAGACTAACAAGGATAAGAAAGAAATCACTACACACAATCCAGTGTAAACTGTGCTATTCCAGCTAGATCATCTGCTCTCAGATCTAGAGCAAAGATCAGAAGAAATGTTCTTCCACATGGAACTGCTATGTAAATAAGAAATAGCTAACACTTGTGAGTATTTGTGTTGTGCCACATACTATCCTACTCCTCTCATCTAATCCTCACAACAATAGTTTAGTTCTATTTTTCAGAGGTGAAAAGTGAGGCATAGAAAAACAAATTATCCATAATCACACAGCAGGTTGGCTACAGAGTCCATGCTTTTAACCATCATGTCTCATTTTAACATTTTTATTTTAATTGTCCCTAAAGCCTTAAAAGGAACTGCAGGAGAACCTCCCCATCTCAAGCTTCTGCAAAGTTCCTTTTGCCATGTAAACATAACAGTCACAAGTTCCCAGGATTAGAATATAGACATTTTTGTGAGGCCACTATTTGTGCCTCATACTTTTAAATATGGAAAACTCTAAATGGCTACAGCTGTCCAAACCAAGTTTTCAATAACATCTCAGGGATGTTATTGAGCTGTCACTAAGAACTCCCAAGTAAGGGATTGATTAAAAAAGAGTAACATTTGAACTTTGTACACTGAGCAATGCACATTCACAGGAATGGACAGAGACTGAGTAGCCCAGATAGCAATATGATAGGTCTTTAACACTCATTTAGCAGTGAGCAGCAGGACTGTGTTCATTTGGTTAATTCCACTTTCAGTTTTTACTGCAAGACAAAGGAAGCCATTGGTAGCTGGTGAGCCCCAAGTTGTACTGAACACAGAAAGCACGTCTTTTTCTGACTTATCTGCCCCTAACCACCTCTTATGCACCAACCAGAGCAAGCATGCTCTCACTGGTGTCAAAAAGAGTTGGAAGGAATTACTGAATTCAGTGTGATTTTCTGTGAGAGGAAGATTCTAAGCCTAAACCTAAAGACAACTCTGATAAAATAATGACAATGAATTGGAAGGTTTGGAACCATTTTACCACACTACTGTAATAGGGGATACCAAAAAGTCCATCTTGTTGTTTATTAACAGGTGGTACTTGGTAAAAACTCAAGTTGCTCTATTTCATTGTGCTTCATCTGTGGAAAACAATTTATGTAGGTAGCTATGGATCCCCCAAATGGCTGTTTGTTAAACATAGACAAGTTTGCTTAAGAATGTTTTAAAAACTGTGTAAAAGCATCTGACCTAGCCAAGAATGTTACAGCCACTGCCACTGTGGAGAGGAAAGGGAATTGTGCAAGTAAGGCCTCTGCCTCTGCTGGGCACCCAACAGCACTGACACAGACCGAGCAATGAAGCACCACTGTACCTGCAACAGGTACAGAAAAACAATGGGAGAACATCTGAAGCCCCTCACCCCCCCCCGCCCATAACTTATTTGTTCCAAGAGGGTGCTGAGAAAAATGAAGGTCTAAGTATCAAGTAGGATGGCCTCACATTCAATAGTCTCTGTGTAGCCATAGAGATCATGGAGAATCAGACAATGAAAGGACCACCAACCTGAGGATGAGTCTGGAGTGACATGGATATGAAGGTCAGTGGGATCCTTAAGGCCCTGTCCTCACATGCAGAAGAGGAAGTCATTCTTTTCTTTCAACTTTTTATTTTTGCTTTTTAAAAATTTCTATTGTTTATATCTCACATCATACCATAAGGACAATTTCTAGTCCAAAATTGGAAATGGCATGACAGTCTTTGTTCCAAAATAGTACATTATTGTCTAGGTTAGAACATTAAAAGAGGAAAATTACCAAAGATTATATTTTTTTAAAACACTGATTTGAATTTGCTTTTTACATGATATTGTACAAATGTTTGTCACAGGCATTTACTTCAATAAGAGGTGAGTCAGTCTTCATTTTGCCTTGGTGCTTGGTGAATTAAATGTCATGAATAAGGAGTACAAAATTTGTTGTCCATACTTTTAGGACAGAGATGGACCTGATATCTAAAATGTAAACTAAGCATTATCATATGTGTGTGATTATATATTTATGTCTTCTTTGTTTTAGATTTATCATACTTGCAATTAAATTCAGATGTTTGATACTACCAATTCAAAGTCTGTCACACACATTTTTTAAGTGCACATTTCTTTGTAATTTTAAAATCCAATAAAAAGGATATATATAAAATAATATTTTCTATTATTTTGGGATAATTTTAACATAATTTAAAATAATGGTATTGTCAAATCATTATTTGGTCATAACATTTTGTAGATGGCACAAAACATGAAATGGGTCTTAAAAATCTAGCAAGAGAAAAATTTTGCAATTTGTACTGCACATCTGCAATTTGTACACACATACAAATTGTGTGAAAATATGAAAACACATGCACAATTTCTTTTGGTTGGTAATTGATTAGTAGTTGAGGAACTGCTCCAACCTTTCAAGATAAAGAGTAAAATCATAAGAAGTTTATTCACTTTGAAATTATATTAAAAGTTTGATAAAAATCTTAGAGGTCATTAGCATTCAAACAATATTTCTAGGTCTGTCAAAAATTATACTTTATTAAAGTTGTTTGTATATAGGTTATATGAGTATATTCTTGTTTTTATTTTCTTTATTGACTGGTACTAGAAATATGTATTTTTCTGTGTTCAGAAATATGTGATTTGGATAATGGCTGAATTCTTAAGTGTCACCATCATATCTGGAAAAAAATAATAAATACTCTCACAAAACCTAAGATGAATCAGTGGGTATATGCTTCATACACAGATGCCATTTACCATGCAAGGAAGAGTTACTACAGGTGTTGGGTTAAAAATTTGAGTGGCCAGGGGACTTTCAAGAAAAAGCAGGCCTGGGGCTGGGGATGTGGCTCAAGCGGTAGCGCGCTCACCTGGCATGCCTGCGGCCTGGGTTCGATCCTCAGCACCACATACAAAGATGTTGTGTCCGCCAATAACTGAAAAATAAATATTAAAATTCTCTCTCTCCTCTCTCTCTCCCTCTCTCACTCTCTCTTTAAAAAAAGAAAAGAAAAAGCAGGCCAGATGTTGCTTAGAGCCTTGATGAAGAGCCTACTCAATAGACATTTCCTATGAACCAATTTCTGCAAAGCTCTGGAGAAAACCTTTTGACTTCAAGTGACAAGATTCATGGATTAAAAAACAAAACAAACTGAGCCAGACATAGTTCTGCATGCCTGTAATCCCAACAACTTGGCAAGTTAAGGCAAGAGAGGCCAGCGTGGGCAACTTAGCAAAACCCTGTTTCAAAATAAAAAAAAATAAATCAAAGAGCTGGGGATGTAGCTAGGTGGTAGAGCACCCCTGACTTCAATCCCCAGTACTACAAACAAACATGTAGAAACAAATTATAAAAAAGAAATCTTAAAATGTTTTCAAAACTGCTTGAGAGTAATAGAATATTAACAAGCCTTAAAACTATTGAAAAACAGCTAGGCTTATGTTTAGGTCACTCAGAAACGTTTTTTTAGATTTTGTCTAAAATTGTGACATGGCTATTTGTGCATGTGGTACTAGGAAATGAATGTAGGGCTTCACACAGGTGAGGCAAGCACCCTACCACTGAGCTACATCCCTAGTTCTTTCTATTTTGAGACAAAGTCTCTCTAAGTTGCCCCCACTGGCCTCAAACTTGCAATCCTCCTGCCTCAATTTCTCAAGTAGCTAGGATTATAAGCATATAATCCTGGCCAGCTATTTTTTTTTAAATTTGTATTACTTTGGTTTATCATTTAGAAGCTTTAATATTCAACATGATAAATAAATTTTCAGGTAATAAATAATAGGTTATAAATTTTTATCCTCTATTTAAATGAGATCTACTGAGATTATCTTAAGAAAATTAAACTACTATTTGGACTTAAGCCAGTTAGTGTTTAAAGCAGTACAAAAAAGTTACTGTCTTATATGAGAATTGAAGGCTTTGAAAATGATAATAATGTCAAAGAAAGGTTTAACAATTTTTTATTCTTTTCAAGAAAGGTTGGATAAAAATCCATTTTTGATTTTAAATGGGAATAAACTACTCTTGATCATACCATATTCATATATTATACTTCATCTCATTAGCTTAAAGGTAGTAGTGTTTACCATGTGTGTTTGTCAAAACTCATAAAGATGTACACTAAAAAAGATGCCTTTTATATATGTAAGGGACACCTTAATAAATATTTTTTAAAAAGATCACAATAAGCTAGATGCTATAGCACAAGCCTGGAATCCAGGTGACTTGGGAGGCTGAGGCAGGAGGATCCCAAGTTTAAGACTAATCTCAGCAACTAAGTGAGGCCCTCAGCAACTAAGTGAAATCCTGTCTCAAAATAAAAAATAAAAAGGGCTGAGGATGTGGCTCACTGGTAAAGTACCCCTGTGTTAAATCCTCAGTACCAAAAAAAAAAAGTACAACAAACTAACAATTATATAAATTACATAAAATAAAGGTAATAAAAATGTTATAATTCTTAGAAACACCCTGCCATGATAATGTAGACACAACAGCCTTATCACGAGTGAAATCTTGGATGTCCACAGTATAACAATTTTTTTTTCCCATTCTACAATTAAGTTAAAGGTCAAATTGTCCTTCAATGATATTTTCAATTTTATAATGACACAGGCCCTGGAAAATATGATCAAAAATCAAATATAGCCAATTGAACTATATGTACTCTTTCTTACTCTTTCTTACTTTGAGGAAAATAATTCAGGGAATAGAAAGGTTTAGTGAGCTTTCTGTATCTCTGAAATAAAATACCAAAATGCTATATCAGAATAAAAAAATCTAATTACTTTGGGCTTAATCTTTCATAGCAAATAGACTTAATTTACAGAGTTTCTTTTCAACTCAGCAACCTGAACCCCATAAAGATCTGTCCATTTCATGACTTACATCATCTGCTTTAAGGATCTTGTTTGCTACAGAAGTATAACTAGTGAACAAATAACCAAACCCAGAAATTTATAGAACTGGAATCTATTTCAATTACAGCATGTGGTTTGAAAAGGAAATAAAAAATGCAGAAAAATTTTAGCAAATTTATTTACCTCATCATCTCAGCAATCTTGAAATTTCCTACAAATATAACAAGTAAAATATAGCTCTTTCTTCATAAGGACAAGCAGATTGGAAATAATTACCTTGTACCAAAGAAACACTAACAATAACATTTTATAGTGATTGTAATTTTTCTAATAATCCTATGGTGTAAGACTGTTAGCATCATTTATAGGTGATAATGAAAATACAGTAGCCACCAGTACCCCAGCAAATGAAAAGTATAATGCCAAATGATTTGTATGTGGTGCCTAATTTTCATTGTAACCCTATGAATTAGACATTGTCAACATCTCCTTTTATAAAGAATTAAGTACAGTCACTTAACTACTGATTGGCAGATGTTAGACTCAAAAGCGCAGGTATGTTATTGGTCTAAGCCTATACTGTTTATATTTCAAACGTCTTCTACCAAAGAGTATTTAAATTACTGGAATATGACTTTAATTATGAAGTTTTATGGATGATATGTATATTATATTTAATTATACCATAAAGCATAGAGTCTTTTAAAAAAATGCATCACAATAGTACAGCGCTATTTCTACACTTCCAAAAATGAACTAATTCATCAGAAGTAAAAACTGTGCACTGTATAAGAACAGAAGAAAGTATAGAAGTAGAAGAGGCAAATAATTTACTCAGGGTGCTTGACTAGGGTATTTTACAACCTTGTCAAGATCTTCCAAAAATAAAAAGGACTTACTATGTATTCTTTATTTCCCTGTTAAGGGCAACTGTTTAGTATCTATTCCTCCAGGTCCAGGTTTCACAATCATATATGATTATTTAAAGAACAGCTAGATATATAAAGAAAAGAATTAACATAGCAAACAGTTACTCTAGAAAGCCTACTTACAATGTTGGTCTATGGCTAGCATCTGGGAACCTGGATTTCAGCAGCATTCCCATCATGCCCTGTTAAGAAGATCACTGTGCCTAAACCGTCCATGCAAACAATATGGTTTGTGCTGAACACTTGCTTTCTTCCTGGAGTCTGTAGTTTTGGTTCACGCTAACCCCAATAAGTGTCTTGTGCACTGAATCTCTACAGTGCTTCCCCAATAGACAATATTTTTTCATTTCACAGGTGTGAAAGAATGTTGAGAGAATCAAGTACATATTTGACTCTGCTGGGAGAGGACTCTTAGAAGTTTGGTTTCCTCTGGAATTTGCCTGTGTGCCTTTACCCTTTGCTAATTTTGTTCTTGTGTTTTCTTGTTGTAATGACTCAGAATACAACTGTGAGTACAGCTATATGCTGAGTCCTGTGGGTCTTCCTAGCCAATCACTAAACATGGGATGTTTTGAGGATCCCTGACACAAATAGTAAGATACTTTCACAATAAACCGATAGTTACCACTAACAGAATGGCCATGATAATTTGCTTAAGATTGGCAAACCTGGAGATGTTTTACCCACCACTAAAAAGTACAAAAGTAAGTTCCAAACACCTGACCTTGAATTATATAATGTACATTTTTTTGTACCCACCAGGCACTCTAGCAGGAAAAGAATTAGGAGACCCTGCTCCAGCACCACCTTCTTCTTCATCTTCTTCAAATTCCAAATGCTCTTCCTCACCAGGGGCTAAAATTCTCCTATATAAAAAAGGACAGAAAAATTAGTGAGCTACTCCACTTAATACACCAGCTAACTAACTAGCCACTAACTTCCCAGATAAGATGCTGATTATTAGGTTGATGTTGATATAAATGTCAATGTCAATCATCTCATTGCTATCAATGGTAACAGTCATATCACCAATACCAAATTTGATAGGGAAAAAAATACAGAAATATTTGAAAAACAGGCATAAAATAGATAATAAAATCAGAAGACAAAATATGGATGCTTATTTATTTACCTTAATGGGCTAGGCTGAACATCAAATGGAAATTCTTTATTATATGTGAGAATATTTTTTAGGACTAGAATAAAGACATAGACAAACATTAGTCTTATATCTTAGTCTTACATGTTATGTAAGTCTTATATATTAGTTAGTCTTATATGTTATATCTTAAATTGATACTTTTAATCATATTTTATAGTGTATTAAGCCACACATTAATATATGTATTTTAAATTCCGAGCTTCACTATCATTTTAAGACTCTGCAATTGACTACTACTGAGTGTCTTAGCAAAATAAAAATGTCCATAGTGGACTGCAGGTACCAGTATTTTCAGAGTACTGTAAGATCTCCAAGGAAAGTCTCAGAGCCCTCATAGAAAATGAACCATAAAATAGTTCTCCAATGTACAAGGTCCTAGGTGATATGAGGTACCAGTGAAAGAGAATACCTCTTCTCCTGAAGTATTTTAATTAAAAGATTGATACTGAAGATGACTAATTAAAGAGAAATAGATAATCACATCTTATTCTTTATCCTAAATAGATTTCCCTCAATACTTATCACACTGGTAAGGTTTGTAGCAGCAAGGTTATAATTCTAATATTCCTTTTATGATGAAATTTATTGTATATGTGTGCACACATATATACATGCATATATATATATGTGTTTGTGTGTATATATATATATATATTTACACGTTTGTACACACACATACACACACACACACACACACACACACACAGCAGACTTTCTCCGCAGGGAAGTCATCAAACAACATAATGCTATCACCTCTTGTGTCCTGATTGATTACTTTCTGGCATGTAAGCCTACAGACAGATGTTCTACAATTCTATCTGTATCTGGAAAAGTATTTTATGAAATTTATTGTTTCATTTCCCAATTTATGGGTTCCTAGTGACTACCTGCAATTATTTCAAGGTAAATATTTAGCATTATTAATTGGGCAACCCATGGTTTTTACTCTAATTACTCAGACTTTAATTTTGGAGTCTTGCAGATTTCAGTTAAAAGGAGTATGGCATATTGGGTTCCTAAATAAGGAAATTCAAAAAGAACAGGTTGTAATTACATAACTTATTCCAATAGGAGTCAATCATCCAGTGAGAAAGAAGTTGGAAACTTGTACCTAGATTCTCATTACTCACTCTTATTCTCTCTCCCTTTAGCTCTTCTTCATCCTTTATCTCTTTCTTCTTCTCAACAAATGCATACCGAGTACTCACAATGTTCCAATCACTGTTTTAGGTGCTAAAGATACACAGTAATCAAGAACTCATATTTGGACCTTAGACCTTACTAAGGAAAAGTAGACAATAAATATGCCAACAAATAAACAAGATAATGTAAGATGTGATTAGTGGTATGAAGGATACAAACAGGATGCTGTGTAAAAGCAGAGAGAACTTGGTAGAGTAGCTAAGGTACACAGGGTGCCTTTCAAAACTAAACTGTAAGAAGACATTTGAGCCAAGACCTGAGATGAGAGGAATCATCCATAAGTGGCTCTAGCATAAGGCTTCCCAGGTATTAAAGAACAGGCTGGAGCAACAACAAAGGTTCCAAGTAGGAAACAGTTTGCCTTATTCAAGGCACAGAAAGGACTGTGGGAACTTAGGGGAAGCAGCAGGAGATCAAAGTAGAAGGTTTAAATCAAAACCTAGCCCTACAATTACAACAATAACTTGAACATTTACATAAATACCCTAATCTCCCCAGTTCTAAAATGAGAATGCTACTTCCTTTACAGGCTATTGAGAGAATTACAGCCTAAATAAATGTATACAAAATGGCAAGGGAAAATCTAAAATGGACATTCACTCTCTCCATGACCTTTTTGATCTAGTTGACTAGAATCCTAATATTTCTTATCTCACTAAGAAGTACTGTTTATTTTTTAATACAAGAACATCTTTTCTATACTTCTGCATGATCATTGTTACTAAACTATTAAATCAACTCAATATTAATAAGTAATATTAATAAATATTGATCACTTACACAACAATGGAATAGATACCAAGAATGGGGAGCAGGTAACAAAAAGATCATGTCTCACTCATATCAGAAACAAACACACAGAAATGATCATATTGTAATAAGAGTTTAATAAAATGAGCAAAAAAATCAACCATTAAAAATGTATATAACAATAATTTTTAAAAGCTGATCCTGTTATGGTGGCATGTGTCTGTAATCCCAGGTACCAAAAGCCTGAGTCAGGAGGACTAGAAGTTCATCTGCCTAAGCAACGTAGGGAGACCCTGTCTCAAAATAAAAATAAAACAATAAAAGGGCTGGGGTTGTAGTTCAGTGGTAGAGTGCTTGCCTTGCACATGTGACAATGGGTTCAATCTTTAGCACTACATGAAATGAATAAATAAAATAAAGGTATTGTGTCCATCTACAACTAAAAATGTTTTAAAAAATAAAAATAAAAAGGACTGGAAATATAGCTCAGTGGTAGAGCACCCCTGGGTTCAATCCCCAGTACGTCAAAAACAAACAAACAAAAAAGTTGAAAAATATCTTGGTTATTAAGAATATCTTGGCTGAGTGTGGTAGTGCACACCTGTAATCCCAGAGGCTTAGGAGGATTAATAATTCAAAGCCAGCCTCAGCAAAAGTGAGGCATAAGCAACTCAGTGAGACCCTGTCTCTAAATAAAATACAAAATAGGGATGGGGATGTGGCTCAGTGGTTATCTTGCATTTGTATTGTAACAGAATAATTAAATAGTATTTTCATTTCTTTGGTATCAAAGCTCTGAAGAGGACGTATTTGCTTTAGAATAATAGCTTTGTTATATTATTTTTACAAGTTAAAGTACTATGAAACATTTAATTTATGTGAATAGCTTTAGAACAAATTTAAATAGCTTTAAAACAAATTCTGTTTTACTTTCTATAACTGTATTATAGGTTTACATTTTCAACAACTATGGAATAACAGATTCTATTGTTCTTTTAAAATAGCTTAAACTTTACATAGAGTTTTCTTTCTACCAATACTAGCAATGATGTCTTAGGAGGATCTCAAGAGGAGCTTGAATTTTACAAAAGACATTATCATAAGTATGAAGCATGTCATGGGTTGGAGATTCATTGGCTGATTTGGTAGGACTTACACACTTTGGATCACTACATGGCAGACATCTGATGCTACTCCACCATGGAAAATTCAGCACTCCTAGCCTTTCTCTTGGAGCACAGACCTACCAACCTCCTGAAGCTAACCCTCAAAAGATGACACACAGGCAAATATCAAAATGCATTTCGCTTTTGGTGACTGACGTGTTTCATTTTTGTTGTAGGAAAATGGGCAGCTGCCTCAATTTTGAAAGGTTATTTTTTAAATTATAGGAAAAGATTCCTTCAAAACATTCAAATCTATTTAACTCAACACAATCTTACCAAGTTCATACTACACTTAAAGCATTCAATAGGCTCTGGGCTGGGGGAAGAGTCCATTCATAATCTCTTTGAGGACTAAAACAAATACAAGTGAAAATAACACATGTGAGAATCTGACAATGGATAGTTAAAATGATTCTATACAGGAGAGGAGGCAGAGTTTAATTATGCCTCTATAG
Source organism: Ictidomys tridecemlineatus (assembly GCF_052094955.1). NCBI lineage: Eukaryota > Metazoa > Chordata > Mammalia > Rodentia > Sciuridae > Ictidomys > Ictidomys tridecemlineatus. The sequence continues at coordinate 533,380 of NW_027520983.1, forward strand.
AGACAGCAGAGAAAGCTTTCAGGGAGAGGTGGGATTTCTGTGAAGCCTTGAAGGGTGGCTTAACAGAAGGGAATTTTGCAGGGTGGTGGTGGGGAGATATGCTTGAGTAAGCAGCAGTACATTACTGCAATTAACATAAGAAAAAATGGCTCAGACTTTCACAATCATAGTTTTAGTATTTTCAGACAGAATTTAAAAGATTTCAAAATGTTCAAGTAAAGAATACATCAGCCTAATAAACCAGCCAAGAGCTAGTGATGTAGCTCAGTGGTAGAGCATTTGCCTTATATGGGAAATGCCCTGGGTTCGATCCCCAGCACCACACACACACGCATTAAATTTTAAAAAAACTTTTTTTAAAAGAAAGGAAACCAGTTAAGTTCAACATATTAAAAGTTAGAATTCACTATTTTCCTTAGAAGAGGCTTAACGTTTTAAAAAGAAAGCTTGAATAAGTATACTTAATCTGAAATATTACTAAATACCAATTTGTAGAAAATATTTAATTCCAACTCAATAATTAACTCACAACAAGTGCCCTGCTTGGATAAATTCCAAATTACAGAGTCTACCCTACTGAAATACAGAATACTCACTTATGTTTCTTTGAGAAGCAACAGCAAATTAAAATCATCTAAAAAGATAACTATCAAGAAGGGAAAAGTACAAATGAAAAACATTATATAAAGTATAATAAAGTGAATCTCCAAAATACTCTTTCCATTTCTATTCCAAATCTTTTTTAAAAAGCCAAAAAAGTAATAGATTTTAACCTGATCTTCAACTAATACATGGGTCAATAATTTCTTAGGAATTTGAACTGGAGAGCTGTACTTAGGAATGATGTAGTACAGCACCACTACAGGTATTACTAACAGCATAGTGAAAGAACCAATCCAGGTGACCCTAAAACTCATTGCTGGGATTTACAAGCTAGTGTCGGTGTTGTCCTTAGCAGAATGTTACTGAGAGGATTCGAGTGCTTAGCATATAGATGCTATTCTAAAAAAAAAAAAAAAAAAAAAAAAAAAAAAAAAAGAGCAATTAATGAAAGATCTTGTGAGGCAATAGAAGTACTTGAGCATGCTCAGAGGAAGAGAAGAGATAATAAATATATGAAATAAACATCCACAGTCTTTACGGCCACTCTGTGTATCTATAAGATTCTTAAAATTTGTTTGGAAACAAACAACTAATAGGAAATAGTGACTGAATAAGAAGCCAAAATCCTAATAATTTTTATCATAAAAAACTGAGGGCTGGTGACATAGTTTATGGTAAAGCACTTGTCTAACATGCCCAAAGCCCTTGGTTCAATCCCCTGCATCATATCTCTCTCTCTCTCTCTCTCTCTCTCTCTCTCTCTCTCTCTCTCTCTCTCTCTCTCTCTCTCATCCACACACACACACACACACACTCACACACAAACATAATTTTCAGTAGAACCACCGTATAAACAACTGTTGCAATCTTTTATTTAAAGCCATCAATGTGTTTTTCTCAAAATAATCTTATATGTAGCCAGTCATAAAAGATCATATATCATATGAGTCCATTTAAATAAAATGTCTACAATAGGACAATTTATAGACAGAAATCAAACTAATGGTTTCCTAGGGCTGGGAATTGGAAGGGATTTTAGGGGGATGGCAAGAAGTGAATGACTGCTCATGGGAATAGGGTTTCTTCTTGTGGTGATGAAAATGTCCTAAAATTGATTGTGGTGATGTCTGCATAACTCTTCCAATTTACTAAAAAAATTGAATGATATGTTAAATTGGTGAATTGTGCTTTATATAAATTATATCTCAATCTTATACAAAGTATTTATTAATGCTTTTGAGAAATAAAGTTTTAGGTACAAAAAACTCCCAAAATTTGTGAGAAATATTACATTGATTAGTATCCTTATATACATTGGATATAGGCATAAGAACTATTTCTGAATATAAGTTGTGTCTCTTATAACATCTCCAACTCTTATGATCTAGGGCTGGAGATGTAGCTCAGTGGTAAAACGCTTGCCTAGCATGTGTGAGGTCATGGGTTTGATCCCCAGAACCACAAAGAAAACAAAACTTTATGATCTGGATTACATAAAGAAACCAAAACTATTAAAATGACAGAATTCTTGCCATATTCAGAAGGATGGTGTTCTGAAGAAATGAAATATGATCATCTAAAACTGTGGAAAAGCCACCAGAATCACAACAAATCCACTATGCATTCCTTTGTTGTTGTCTGTTGTTGTTGTTAACTTCTCTTTTCCAACCCAAACAACAGAAAATCATATCCCCTTCAGTATACTCTGAGAATCCTTTTTCTACCCTGGATCTGCAATACAATCACATTTCAGCTATCTCAATAATATATGTCTTTGTTAGAATTGCTATAATGAATTAGATATTGGCAGTTTGTGGAATTTATAGGAACATTCTATTTAGTTCTTTTTTGGCTGGGGGTACTGGGATTAAACTCAGGGGCACTTGACCACTGAGCCACATCCCCAGCCCTATTTGGTATTTTATTTAGAGACAGGGTCTCACTAAGTTGCTTAGTGTCTTGCTTTGCTAGGGTTGGCTTTGAATTTGATATCCTTCTGCCTCAGCCTCCTGAGCGGCTGTGATTACAGGCATGCACCACTGTGCAAGGCTCTCTTTAGTTCTTAAATTAATTTTTTACCTCTTACTCAAAGCATGTTTACATTAAAAGGATTACACTAGTGTGAACTGAGATACACTGACAAACGTTCTGAGATTTAGGCCCTGCTCAGTTACTGGAGATTGAAGTGAAACAGGACAAACAAATCATTTCATTTCTTTCCTCAATAGAGAATGTGATCACAAGTCTGAGACTCCTTTCTGTTTGAAAATGCTTTGATTTTATGATTCCCTACTTAAAAATCTTACTTAGTTGGATAAATAAAATCTACTATTCCCTAGTCACATAAATGCACTGAGATGTGCAATCTTATCTCAATAAAAAAAGAGTACAGGAGCTGGGTTATAGTTCAGTTGGTAGAGCATTTGCCTTGCATGTGTGAGGTACTGGATTCGATCCTCAACACCACATAAAAACAAATAAATAAAATAAAGGTATTGTATCTGTCTACAACTAAAAAAGTTTTTAAAAAAGGCTACATTAACTTACATTCATTCAGTTATTCACACTGTGCCTTTGCCCATACTGCAGACAGTTTTAAGAGAGCAATCATTTGAAACAGCAGAAAGGCTTTATTTGGGAATATCCTAACCAACAAGATAACTGAAGGAATTGTTTACTTTTTAAAATTTTGAAGAAGGGAAAAAAATGGAGACAACAAAAAAAAAACACTTTGTAATGCTTTCCCAACATTCAGACTGTAGTTTTCAATAACATGTAATGTGAATGGGCATTAATGACTGTAACCTTATATTCTCTACTGGACTCTACTGAAAATGTTTATCAAAATAATTATAATCTTATTAAAGCCATTAAGACAAATTAAAGGTTAATTTGGATATTTAGATGAAGTATAACATATATATTCTATAATAAAGATTAAATCCAAATGGTAATTAAAAATATAAATATTGTAGGAATTTTAAAAGCACCAAAAAATAAGAGAAATAAATCCAATCACTTTCTGTGCTAAACAATCTTGATATTCACAACAGATAAAACTCTCTTCCTATAGGAATATCACTAAAAAATATAAAACAAAACTTACTTGGTTCTAGCTTCTTGAGGTCCTCCAGTTTAAATTCTTCCTGGGACTGTGTGGACTAAATTTAAAATATGCATATTATATCTTTTCATTACAAAGATTTCACTGCACCCTATGTCTTTTAAATGGCAAGAATAAAATATTAAAAATAAATATATTTCTTGTTTTAAAGGTAGAAAATGAAAAGTTCCAAACTGATTTTTGGAATATTCAAGCTAATACAAACAGAAAAAATTAGAATCATATCTTTTATTTCTACCGTTTACAAAGTATGAACTAAGTCATTTAAGTGTGAGTTCAGCTGATCAATTCCAATTGTTATAAAACCCTTCTGAGATAATATTACTTTGGGCATGAATGTCTAATACCTTTTCAGAACAATTTAGAATAATTCATTTAAAAAAATCCATTTACCTGTAAAGCTGCGCTTTGCAATTCCAAGCATGTTGCAATTTTGCCTATGGTTTTCTGTAGGGAAAAAAAAATGCTATAAATCCCAAGATAATTTTAACTGTCAGTTACTAAAATCAAGAATTTTTATTTATAAGAGATCTATAGGGACTGGGATTTTAGCTCAGTGGTTGAACACTTGCTTCACATGTGTGAGGCACTGGGCTCCATCCTCAGTACCACATAAAAAAAAATAAATGAAACAAAGATATAGTGTCCATCTACAATTTAAAAATTTACAAAAGAGATCTATACTTCTTTAAATAAATTATTATTCCTTTTCTAGCACCTTGCAGATTTTAGAGAAGAGAATCAGAAGACAAAGGGCTGAGAAGTGGGAGAGAGATGAGTATATATTCTCTTCTAAACTAATATGCCACAACCAATTCTAAATCAAGTTTGGTTTGGTGATAGGTCTAGATATGATTTAAAGGGCAACAAAGATAGCCATTATGAAAAGCAGTGTGGAGGTTCCTCAAAAGATTAAAAATTGAACTGTGATATGATCCAACAATTCCACTCCAGGATATATGGCCAAAGGAAAGGAAATCAGTAAGCTGCAGAGACACCTGCACTCCCATATTCATAGCAGCACTATTCTTATTAGCCAAGAAATGGAAACCTAAGAGTCCATCAACTGATAAGTGGATAAAAAAAGTGTTATATATACACAATGGAATACTATTCAGTCATAAAAATAAAGAAATCCTATCCTTTGCAACAACACGATGGAACAAGATCATTATATTAATGAAGTAAGCCAGGCACAGAGACAAGACCCACAAAATCTTATTCATGTGGAATACAAAAAAGCTGATTTCATAGAAGTTAAAAGTATAATGGTAGTTACTAGTGGTTGGAGACAGTAGGGGTGAGTGGGGGGATAAATAAATGCATCCTACATTTCAAAAGAAAAAAATTTGTAAGTTTTTAAACATAAGAAATGATACGTGAGTAGAAAATGTTAACTGGATTTAAATATAACACAATATATACATGTATCAAAACATGTTACCCCATTTATATGTACTATCTTTGTTATCTGTAAGTTAAAATATTGACTATTTATTTTTAAAAATAGCTTTTTTTTAGCTGTAGATGGACATAATACCTTTATTTTATTAATTTGTTTTTATGTGGTGCTGAGGATTGAACCCAGTGCCTCACACATGCTGGGCAAGCAAGCACTCTACCACTGAGCTACAACTCTAGCCACAAAATGCTAACTTTAAAAAAGAAAGCAGAAAATTAAAAAGGGGGAGGGCAATGAAAAGAGAGTTTTGACATCTTCCCTTCCAACCATCTTCTCCTAAAGCCTGAAATTTACTAAAAGATATCTGAAAGATAGCACAATGGTCTAATTTAATTCTGATTTAAGCTCAATTCTGACTTGTATAAAAACGTAGGCAATATTAACAAAATTAGTATTTGTGATGAATGGTGCAAATTTTACAGTCAATCTGTTTTATAAAATAAGCTATAAAACACATGTGATAGGGCACAGTCCTTGCTTTTAATATGCTCATGTTCTATTATGTGTGATAAAACATATATCAAATCACTATATTAAAAAGAGAGACATTCAATCTATAAGCTTCAGCAAAATAAGTTCCTTTTATGTCCTAAAGGAAAAGAACATGATCTATATTAGGAATCCAGTCCCAAAGACTAGGGAGGATTTCCAAATCAAAGAGTTTGGAAAATTGTCAAGGTTCAATTACTTAAAATCCCGAACTGAAAGCAGAGGGATGGGTGTGAAAAGTAAAGTGAAGTAGGGCATAGTCATTCTGAAATGGACCTTTCACAAACTCCTTGCTGAGGAATCTAGGATTTCTTTAACAATAAGTTACATAGAAGTGTGTTTTTATTGTTCTTTTTTTTTTAACTGACATGCCCTTAAGAACACTGTTGTGAGCTGGGCATAGTTACGTGTACCACCTACTGGGAAGGCTAAGGCAGGAGCCTAAGAGTTTAAGGCCGGTGTGGGCAACACAGTGATACTTTCTAAAAAACAAACAAAAAACCCCTTGACTGTTGTGATACAGGTATGCAATGCATACATAATTTAAAGGAAAGGGGAAAACTGAAGGAAAAATCATTTAAGTTATTTCAAACTGTCTAAACAATATTCAGAATAAGAATATGAATAGCTAAGGTGGACATGAAAAGAGGAGATTCATGAGAATCATAAAAGAAATTATCAGGGCAGGCAGCTGAACAATGCCACTGAGACTTCTAGGTCCTTCCAAAAAAGATATTTCTGAAATGTGTTTAGAAATAAGTCTAGATGATAAAAGCAAAGAACTGTGTAACATTTACAATGTAAACATTTACAATGCTTACAAAATGACATATTTTGGAAAAAAACTGACATGTTTTTCTGAATGTATTTTCTGTATGACTTACAAAAAGTTTAGTAAATTGGGGATTTGGTGATTTTGTGTTTGGTTAATGTTCTTTGAAAGGTAAAAGAGGAGTAAAGGGAAGTAACAGTAATTTCCTGGCCTCTGGTGCTTAGGCTAGTGGACATTCTTCAATTACTGAATCTTCAACAAACAGCTAGGATAGCAACTCACAGAAAAACCTATTATTGAGCAAGATATGCCTCTCAGACACACAAGTAATAATATTTAATTATCTCCATAATCTTTTTAAAATTTCAATATAAAATCTTAGAAAATATGCAATTTTAATCTGAAAAGAGATTACATTTGAAAATTATGTTTATACATAGTTTGCAAAATACTCAAGTTTATTCATCCTCTTAAATAGCTATGTATAGAAACCAGCAGTAAGCAATCTTTTCTAAAGTCTAATATCCCCAATCATTATTGTTCAAATATACCATTCAACTCCAGCAAAACTAGTAAATAATTAAGTATAAATATAATAATCAAATAATTTATTAATAACAAATACTATTAATTATTAACCACTTATTAATAACTAATGAGCACTTACTTATAGGCTCTCCTAAATGATTGATAAACATTAATTTAATTAATCCTCCCCAACTCTGAATTAGCTGTGATCATTTTACAGGTGTGAAAACTGAAGTACAGGCAGGTTAAGTAATTTGTCCCAGTCATCAATGCCTTCTATACAACACACAAGATACTCAATAAAACCACACACTTCCATCAATTCCATTTAGCTATGACTTACTATATTCTTTCAAAACTGATTTATAAAAGAATTTTGCTTGTATTGAGATGTATCAATGAGCTAATCTTCAAAATAGTAGTTAGCTTTTTTTCCTTCTTGACTTTAAAATCCATTTTATTTCACACTTCAAACATTTAAGATAAAAATGTTGTAGCTGAACAATAAGAGACCACTAACAAACTATTATCACTTAAACATTTCTTTAAGTTAAGCAAAGGCAATAGCTTTTTATATATAAATGTACTGAACTATGGCAAAATACCAACCGGCCTTATTCATAACTATTTTAAGGGACCACACCCAGCTTCAGTATTAAAAAAGAAGTGAAACACTATTATTTCAGCTGTGGCAATAACTTTTAAAACATGTAGAATTTATTGATGTCAAAAATCAAGTGCTTGCTACTGAAACAGTGTCACCTTCCTTAAAATGAACAGTTCAGAAAAGTAATAAAGAAGCACAAGTTCACATATGCCAGAGTATAAGTATTGACTACTTTAATTAATGTACATTAAACCAAGCACTGAAGTGATGTTTGATTTTTAGAAAGACTTAAATCACTAGCATTTTATTCAAATTAATTGCTCATACCTAATATGATAAGAAACAGAAAACAGTATCATTTTTAGAGTATTAGCTACTTTAGTTTGTCATTGCTAAGAAAATTGAGAGCTCTAAAGATCAGTTAAAGGTAAACATGGAATAAAAATGGACAATTAATGAGCTAAATTAATTTTGCTAAAATGTATTCAATTTATGTAATGAATAAAATGAGTTTAAAAATAAACATAATTCAGTACAGTCTTACTTAATCCAGACTTATCTTTTAAATATTTAAAAGCAGCCACTCATCTTCCATCTAGCTGTTGGGGGAGAGAAAACACTGGGGTAGAGAGAAAGTGGAAGTAGAAAGGTGGAATCGATAAAACATAAAACAAGTATATATTTCTGGGATTCTCATTACCACCAAGTTTGATTCAAAATAGGAAAAAACTTTCTAAGTGTCATGAGATAGGATGTTCTATTTTGTCCAGAAACTTACATGAGAAAATCTACAACACCAAAGTAGGGAATTCCATGGAATGAAAGCTTTTGGCAGCTTTTTGTTGGCCACTAAACCCACTTGTTATAACGACAAAACTATTGAAAACTGAAATGAAACTAAGTGAACTAATCGTGAGAGAGGATCAAGTAAGAATCATAAACTCTTGTTTTAACTAGAAATCTTTGAGAATATTAAAAATAGGAAATAAATGTGAAGTTTTTATTCTATCACCAATTAATATGGCTTAGACAGATTAGTAGTTCTGCTTTAGAATTCTTTAGATATAAAATAAATATTGGAAAAATATGTTATTCTCTTAAAAATTAGGATTTATTTTAATAAATATAAAGTAAATATCAATAATAAACCCAATAAAACATTTATTCATCAAATATATTTGAGAGCTCACTGTGAATTAGACAGCAAAAAGTTTCATAAAGAAAGCACTTTAGTAATAAGATTGGTTTTTAAAAACCAAAAACATTTTTCAAAGTTCACTAACTACTGAATGGTTGGCATAATTATATAACTTGTCACTGCTATCAATACATGAAATAGTATAAGCATAAGAAATATAACTCAAAATACAACAACATTTTTGCAAAGAATAAGGTTAAAAGCATTTTCTATTTTCCTTTTTGGAGAAAAATATTATTCAGTTTTCTCTCCAGCTTATGTATAGGCATAGTATTTAATGCAGATCTAACAGTATGTGTCAAAATTTCCTGTATTATGTTCTTTAGAACACTAGATCCAATGATTTTGAAAAATATTAAATGAGATTTGAGTTCTAAGCCATGTGACTTTGAAGAAATCCTACACCTATAATCCAGAAAAACCATGCCATATTTTCTGGGCTTCTAAGGAGAAGACCAGCAATACTTGAGTTCTTGGTAACTGTCTTCCAAAGCTGTAAGATACTTCTCCCATGAGAGGTCAAAAGTAAAGAAAGGGTTTCCACTAATCCATACAGCATCTATAAGTGAATTAGAAAAAATGTACCTCTTCCTCTGAGTAAATGAAGCTCCATTCCAAGGCACATAGCATGATGAGTGGAGCACAGCTGGATTTCAAGACTACACAGCCCTAAGCCTGGAACCTTCATAGCAACTTCACAACTGCCAGAGGGCAGAGTCATTGGTGCCAACAAGACACAAAGTAATCGTGGCAGTGCTGCCAGGAAGATCTGAAAGTCTTTTTTGTATATTCCTCTGATATCCCCTGCATGCTGTGAATCAGAACTGACTTGAGAGAAGCAAGATAAAACTGTTCTAGATGAAAATATAACCTCAGGATGAGTCATAGGAGGACCCTAGTTGGGTTGCTTGGCAAGCTCTATTGGAAAGGCTGAGAGTTGCCTAGGGAAAAGCAATCAGGTGTCCAACAGTCACTAAACATAATAAAGAGAATCAGATGCTATTTTAAAAGAACAACTGCCCAGAAAACTCTAAGGATCTATGCATATGTATCTATAAGTCATTTTATGTAACTTAAATTTTGACTAAACTAACTTCATCTACAAAATGTACGTCAAACATAATCATTTCTTACCATCTTTACTAACATTTCTCTATTCTAGGCCATCATCACCTTTTGGCAGAACTATTATAATAGCTTCCTGATTGGTCTTCCTCCTTCCTTCTTGCCACCTTAGAATCAAGTCCCCATTTATCTAGATTAATAAAAAACCCATCATTCCCTGCTATAAAACCCCCTTGTGAAGGATTTTTCAATAGGCTTTTCAATAGCAGAAGGAATCACAGTTGCATTTCAAGTGTTTATGCCAACACTTGTCCAAGTTGGGTTAATGCCCCAAGGGGTAAACTCTGACCAACAAGAAACAAGCAATGGGACTCTTCTAAGAGGTGGTAGTTTCACATAGTAGAAGATGTACCATGTGACAAGACAACCAGCTCAGTTTTCTTGCAAGGTTAGGGCCTACTTGGTAGCATCTTTCCTCCTTTCTTGCCTTATTTATTGTTTTCTTTCATTCTTGCTGCTCTGGGTTTGTACCACTCAATAAAATCTTACCTCCAGTTGCTTTCTGAGGACACAGGGCCCAAGCCCTACAAATCAGCTAAAATGACCTTTTCTGCAATCCTATCACACACAAAACTGCTTTACCACACTTCAGATTCTGAAGTCAGACAGATAACAGTTGCACATTCTTAGACAAAGGTATTTCAGGTCTCTTAGCCTTATTTTATTTATATATAAAATATGAAATATAATAAAGTTTACTGAAATTAATCAATGTAATATAAATGATGCCAGGTACATTATTTATATTAGTATTTCCAGTGCTTAATATGTCATCTACTACACTGTAGGTATGCCTAATGCCTACAATGTTTACAATAGTACATTTTCTCTGTATTTAAAAAATTCCAACCAAGTAGCAAAGATTGAAAGACCTGTAAGGTCTCAATACAAATAGCCAGTAATCTGTAAAAACACATTAAATCTATACATGAATGCTCTCTGAAAAATGGCCCTTTACTACAAATAATTCACTTTACCTGGGTTTTTGCCTCTCCAACTTATCAGGAAAAACAATTAAGTCAAAAGTACAGATGTCGCCAGCTTTAGGCACAATATATTCCTGAGAGGATGCACACAAATCAAATTTCTGTAAATCAAACCATATTTCACAAGCACTAGGGGAAAAACACCCTTTAAAATGACTTCAACAAATAATGCTATAGTAAACTGTTACTGTAAAATGAAGGTTTCTTCATAGCCGGTGATTATGTTGACTTATAATTTCATTAGGTTTTCATAAGAAAGGAAATACAGCAATCAGCATATGGCAACATGAGCTCCCTCCCACCCCACATGAAGTCCCATGCTTGCTCAGGACTCCACAAGCAAGAAGATCATCACCAGAACTGAACACAGCCAATGCTATGCCTGGAGTCTGTGAAACTGTTGTTATAAAGTTAAAAAAAAATTTATGGCAACAGTATAGATTGTCACAGGTATGATGTTACTTTGTCTGACAAAGCAAGAACAGCAAATAGAAACAAAATATTCCTATACAACCAGTGTTCAAAAGGAAGATTCCAGTTAATAAAATTATCATAAGCATTTATATTATTACAAGCTTTTGTGGATATATATATGGATATTGATAGTATTCATGCATAAAACTCACAGGATAAAAAATATGCATCAGAATCATGATAACTCTGTGGTGGCTTAACAGGTAACTCATTTTAAAGGTTTCTCTTATGTTTTCCTTTATTTTAAAAAAATTTTCAGGCATATGCATTACTGTTTTGGGTCTCACAAATGGACTTCCACAAAGGAATCATTTGTTTCTGACACTTTTGGCTTTGGCAAAAAGTTGGGAAAATCACCACATTTCACACTGCTAAAGCCCTTTCACAGAAAATATTTCTTGTATTATCTGGATTAGACTTGAAGAAAACAATATTAATATTGTTGGCAATCAGTTTTACCATCTCTAATTTTCCTGATGATCAAGCCACATTCCTACATCTCTGATTACACTGATGGTATACGGGTATTGTTCTATTTCCTATAAATGTAAAAGGTAAACGCTGTGCCTTCAAGGGCAGTTATGCAATGCTCCTAGACAGAATTCCAAAAGTCTGCATCTCTTACAAGAAGATGCCCAATTGTCTAGGCAAATGTTGGCAACCTTGAGGAGTGTTCCTCACACTGGGAGTCTGTGCCTTTGCAGCCACTGCAACAGACTGAATCTCAATTAGAGGCTTATCATATTGGTACGAAATGGTTTGTACTAATTGGAAAGCCTGCCTGTCTAGTAAATACTCCACTCTGTGGATTTTGTTTTGTTTGTGGGAATTGTGGGTGGGGAGTTACAAAGGATTGAACTCAGGGGGACTTAACCACTTGAGCCACATCCCCAGCCCTACTTTGCATTTTATTTAGAGACAGGGTCTCACTGAGATGCTTATGCCTCACTGTTGCTGAGGCTGGCTTTGAACTCATAATCCTCCTGCCTCAGATCTCCGAAGCTGCTGGGATCACAGGCATGCGCCACCACACCCCACCACTCTGTGGGTTTAAGACCTAGGTTCTTTGCTCCTCCCCTCCCCTTTGCCAAGCATTTTTGTAAAGCCACATGTCAAGCGCCTATGAATCATAGGTTATTGTCCTTTACTCTTGAAGACACAATGACATAGGAGAAAAAAAAAATAAGGGTTTCTCCAAGGAATCATGAAAAAAGACACATGAAATTTTCCTTTCTTAAATCTAAGAAGTACACTAGGTACTGCTCACAGTCTTTACAGAGTTCTAAGTCAAATGGTTTCTGGACAGTGTTATATTGAAAAAAAAAGTGATTCAATATTTAGACTTCTATTTAATGTTTTGTGCTTGATTTTTCAACTTTTGATAGAATATATTGGTACCACTCACTCAACATATGATATACAGAATCTACAACATCCAAAAAGAGATACATTAAGATACTAAGAAAGAGTTGGTCTGCTTCTAGATCAATATTACTAATCAGTAGGGAAATGCAAAGCAAAATCATAAAGGGATACCACTTCAAACCCATCAGGAAGAACTATCATTTTAAAAAATGAAAATCCTAAGTGAAGACTTAAACAAATTGGAACTCTTGTGCATTGCTGATATGAACATAAAATGATACTGTCTCTATGGAAGAGTTTGATGGTTCCTCAAAAAGTTAAACATAGAATTACCCTATAATACACCCAAATTAACTGAAATCAGGGACTCAGATAACTTGTATGCTAATGCTCACTGCTGAATTACCATAATAAGTAAAATGTGGAAACAATCTATCAACAGATGAGTGGATAAAGAAAATAAAGTACACACATACAATGAAATGTTATGCAGACTTAAAAAGGAATAAAATTCTGACACGTTACAACTTGGTTGAAACTTAAAGACATTATATTAAACGAAATAAGCCAAATATAAATTAATAAATATTGTTATGATTCCACTTATAAGAGATATTAGGTCAGGTAAATTCATAGAATCCAAAGGTATTACAGAGGTTACCGGGGATAAGAAAATACAGGAAGTCAAAACTTAATGAGTATAGATCTTTTGTTGGGGATGACAAAAAGGTTCTGAAAATGTGTAATGTGATGAATATTGTATACACTTATGCCAAGTTAAATGGTTAAAATGGCAAATTTAAAAAAAAAGATAACTGACTTTAAACAAAAGTAATAACAACCTAGGGTAGGCTTACAACACACAAAAAAGTAAAATGTATAACAATAGCAGCATCAAGATAGGAAGAAGAAAAGGGAAACAAAATATTAAGTTCTTATACTTTAAGTGGCACAGCAAAATATCACTCAAGGGTAGACTGTGATAAGTTAAAGTTATAGCTTACTGCACTAAAATAAAAGACTTAAGTCTAATAAACCAACAAAAGAGATAAAATGAAGCCATAAAACATCAAGAATCAAAATATAGTCTGATCCAAGAATTTATTCCCTAGAGAAATTCCTTGATAAAATGCAATATATATTTTTTTATCATCCAGTGAAAGGTTTATTAAAACTTAATCAGAGGTACAATTAAATCAATGAAAGTAAATGGCAAAAGCACTCACTGCCCAGACTGGTGAGGTAAAACCCAGAATTGCAGCCTTAGCTCCATCGGCAACATACGGAATGATATTTTCTCCTAGAGGTGTATCTCTAAACAAGGCTCTGAGGATATTCAAAGCATGAACCTAGGACAAAAAGTTCAAAATTAGCTGTGGGTTAATAACTATGGTGATTCTAAATCTGTATATAAAATTACAAGAAGAAAGTAATAATATGCAAGTGAAAGAGTAGATTTAATAAAATAATAATTGATAAAAATAATTTTTAGACATTAGTAAGAACAATGTAATAAAAAAATTTGATCCAACGAACCTATAAGGAATCCTGAATCTAACAAACACATTCTTTTCAAGGAACATTTATTCTTTAAAATGGCCTCAAACAAGGAACATTTATTTTTTAAAATGGCCTCAAATATAGGATTTCATTTTTATAACATTAAAGTAAAAGGTAAAACTAAAGTGTTAGAAATTAGGATTTTGGTTACTGTCAGGGAAACAGTGCTGATTAAAAGAGAACATGAAGGGCCCTTGGTGTCCTAGAAAAGTTCTGCTTCTTTCTTGTTACACAAATGTGATCACTTTGTGAAGCTGTAATGACTTGCACACTGTATATTATAATTAAATCTAAAAATGCATATAAAATATGACAGGGACAGCATGAGAAAGGAAGAACATAAGCCAATCTCAATTATGAACCCAGTGAGAAGCATAAATGTATATCCTTTCTAAAGAAAATTTAATAATGTATAAAAACATGTCAAAGTTGAGTTCATTCTCAGTATGCAAATATATTATATTTAAAAATCAGCATAAGTGCTGGGAATGTAGTTCAGTGGTAGAGCAATTGCCTAGCGTGTACAAGGCCCTTCAATCCCCAGCATTGAAAACTACAACAAAAAGAATAACATGTAATTCATAATATTTGAAAATCCTAGGGAAAAACAAAACGTATTTATCTCAAATGATGCAGGAAAGCACTCAACAATTGGTTTTTTTTAATCAGATAAAGGACAGATTAAAAATTTCAACAAATAACAACAACATAAAGATGCCTGCTATCTCTATTTCTAGCAAAATTGTGCTACAGGTTCCAGGAGCAAAATAAGATAAATAAAAATTTTTAAAAGACTAAGCATTAGAAAGCTAACAAACTTAGGATTACCTACTAGGGATACAATTATCTATAAAGAAAATCCTAAGAATTTATAGACAAGTCATTAGTTGTATTTTAGCAGTGCAGGTAAGTTGCTAAACATAAGTACAACAATTACCAAAAAATCAATTTCATTCTCACAGAGAACAACACATAATATAAAATTTAGAAATATCATTTATAAGAAAAATATATAGAAATAAATCTCATAAAAGATTCATAAGACTTTTATGAGGAAAATATATGCATTCCTACCCACAAGGTATGAGAATTTCTGTTGCTTACCAGCACCTTGGTATTATGAGACCTTTACAGTTTTTACTTTTCTGTATGAAATGGCTCGGACTCGGGGGCCAGAGGCGGCACGACGCTGCAGGGGAGTGGGCAGCGCGGGTGGGCCAGGGGTCGGCGGGACCCGGGGACCAGGGAACCGGAGACCCGGCGCGGGAGCGCGGCTCGGGCGGGCAGGGGGCTCTGGCGCCGGGGGAGGATGCGCGGGCGGCGGGGCGCTGCCGCCGGCGCCAGGTCGGTTCGCCGAATGCCGGGAGCCGCGCCGGGGCGGGGGGAAGGGGTCCGCGGGGCGGCGGGCGGTGGGGGGGAAGGGGTCCGCGGGGCGGGGGGGGGGGGGGGGGAAGGGGTCCGCGGCGCGGGGGGGAAGGGGTCCGCGGGGCGGGGGGGGAAGGGGTCCGCGGGGGGGGGGGGGAAGGGGTCCGCGGGGGGGGGGGGTCGCGGGGGGGGGGGGGAAGGGGTCCGCGGGGCGGCGGGCGGCGCCCCGGGGCCGGGCACAACGGGCGGGAAGGTGCAGCGGCCTCAGGCGCGCCGGCCCGGGTCGGGGTCGGGTCCGGGAGGCCCCTTCCTACCTATGCCGGGGGCCACACAGACGGAGTAGAGCAGCGAGGACAAGAGCGAGAAGAAGAAGAGCGCGGCGAGCAGCGAGCGGCGCGGCAGCCACAGCAGCCCCCGGCGGGCTCACATGCTGCAGCCTGGCGGCCGCTCGAGGGCCGAGCCTGCTCCTGCCGCTCCCGTGCGCCGCTGCCTGGGCCTCGGCCGCCGTCTCCGGAGCCTCGCGGGCCGCCGCCGCCGCCGCCTCGCGGATCCCAGCCAACGGCCGCCGCCGGACGGGCCACATGAAGCGGGCGGGGCCGCGAGGCCCAGAGCAAGCGCAGCAACGGGGGCGAGGCGGGCGGTCGCACAGGGGCGGAGGGGCGGGACCAGCGCCGCCGGGCACCGTCGCAAAAGACCAGCACGCTCGCCACCCGACCCCAGTAGCCCCCGCGGCCGCGCAGCGGCTTTAGGGAGCGTCACTAAATGACGACAGCCCCTCTCCCCGCGGGGCCACCGCCCAGGCTTGCAGGGAGCGTGTCTCAAGAGCCAGCCGGCTTGCGCTCAGGCTCCTCAAGAAGGGGGCCAAGGGGCCATCTGCAAAGTCTGACAGTCTGACTGTCAATCCCAGTTACAATCCCAGTTCTTCTGCAGCAGAAGAACTGGGATTGTAATGCTTGGGGGGCTCGGCTTTCATTCATTCGTTTATTTATTCATTCAATCAATTCATTATTTATTTATTGGATGCCAGATGCAGTTGTTGGTGCTGAGAACAAAACAGATTAAATCTCTTGTCTTATTTGAACTTATATTCATGTGGAGGAGAATAAACGCAAGTCAATCAATAATTATCTGGTACTAATAACAGATATGAGCAAAATAAAACAGGAGGATGTGTTGGCAGCAGGCTACAGTAGACAAGGAAGGTCTCCCTAAGCAGCTGACATCAGCTGAGACCAAGGGTGAGAAAGAGCCAGCCACAAGTGAGGACAGAACAGTGCCACCAGGGGGAACAGCAGGGCAAAGGCCCTGAGGTGGAGAAAGGCCACTCTGGCCCCAGGTTGAACCCAAGGCCAGCAAGTGAAGTAGGAGACCTGTAGACAGGTGCACATCCCACGGAACAGGGAACCAAAGAGGAAACTGACATTGCTATAAGGAGAAGCAAGTCACGCCCTTCCACGCAAAACTGGCCTGACTCTGAAGGCAGGCCCTTGACTACTGAGCCGTAAACTGCTTCAGTGGTCTCTCTGGACCCTGCAGCTCATTCTGTAGGCAAATTGGTGTCCTATCCCATCACTTTAGCACAGGACCATATCTAAAGACCAGCCTTGATCCAGAGCACCTCAGAAGGCAGTGAGCAATAGCTAGAGACCCATGGGGAGTGACAGTAGCACCCCACCATCTTCAAGAAGCTCCCAGATGAATCCAAGAGGCAAGTGTCCCCCATGTGGGAACATCTGAAACCAGAGCCCTGTCTTGGAATATGTCAGAAGCCAGGAGTGGGGAACTTTTCAGGGATTCTGTGAGAACCAAAATTAATCCTACTCTATATTCCTAAAGCAATTTGAACTTTTTCCACTGTTAACTTGACCCTTTTAAGGGGAGGCTATAGAGACAGACTGCCGGGGTTCTTTAACTCCCAGCTCTTCCATTCTTAGCTTGTGACCTTAAGCAAGTTAGTTAAACTCTCTGTACCTTAATACAATGGGAATGTCATTAGTAATGACCATATGAGATTGTTGTGAGTATTTGACTGATACATGCAATGCCTGACACATGGTAAATGCACATGGGTCTCGCCTTATCCAACAGCCCTGGGAAATGGGATGGGAGAGAAGAGGCTTTAAAAAGAGAAGCAGAGAATTTTGATTTGGATAGATGTGGGTTCAACTCTCGGCTTGGCCTAAACTTTACTGTGTGACCTTGAGAAAACCTCTTATCTCTCTGAGTTTCTGTTCATTTGTGAAATGCACCCCACCCCGTGCCACCTACCCCACAGGGATGTGATGTAGATTATGTGAGGTTACTGTGGAAAGGCCCTGAACCAAACTCTCTAAACTAATCTGATTTTGAATACTTTTTCTTTAGCCAATATAATAACCCTTTTAAACACCCATGTCTAAGAAATATTTTTAGATGCACAGAAAAGTTTTAACTTTTAAGAAGAATACAAGGGCTGGGGATGTGGCTCAAGTGGTAGCGCGCTCGCCTGGCATGCGTTTGGCCCGGGTTCAATCCTCAGCACCACATACAAACAAAGATGTTGTGTCTGCCGAAAACTAAAAAATAAATATTAAAATTCTCTCTCTCTCTCTGTTTGTGTCTCTCTCTTTAAAAAAAAAAAAAAGAAAAAAAAAAGAACAATACAACACATTTGTACACTCTCCACCTGAATTCAACAATTGTTATCCTTGCTGGCTGCGATGGCACATGCCTATAATCCCAGCAAGTCTGGAGGCTGAGACAGGAGGATCACAAATTTGAGGCCAACCTAGGCAATTTAGCAAGACCCTGTCTCAAAATTTAAAAATAAATAAATAAAAAGGATAAAGCTTGGTGGTACAGTGCCTGCCCCTGGGTTCAATTTTCAGTGGGGGAAGGGGGGCAGCAAGAACAAGTAAATTAGCAATCGTATCATATCCTTATAATTTCTGGTCTATTCTGTAGGCCTTGACAAGGAGGCCTTGCTACATCCAGACTAAATACTGATGACCAACCTCTGTTACATCTCTCCCTCTTTTTCTTCCTGTTTGGCAGTACTGGGGACTGATCCAGGAGCTGAACTGTATCCCTAGCTCTTTTTATCTTATTTTATTTTATTTTGAGCCAGGGTCTGACTGGCCTCAAACTTGCAATCCTCCTGCCTCTGTCTCCTGAGTAGCTAGGATTACAGGTTACTTTTTTTTTTAATGGAAGAAGGGAGAAAAAAGATATCGGGGTCCCTGTCTCAATTCCCCCCATCATGCTCCTTTTTCATCTCCAAGTTAAGTTTCCAGCTCACCTGGGTATTCGTTTTTCATTCATTCCTTCCCTGGACTGCTCAATCCCTCCGTCAAACAGACTTGAATTCTGCTTCCTGCTCGAGTGTTACCTCTCCCAAGACTTTCCTCCAAGGGAGCTTCCCTGTCCCCAGCCTCTCTGTCCATCCCTGGCCCGTCTGTGGCATTTTTCATCCCCTGGCATCTTATGGTCCATGCATGTATTCACTTGTTCGTTTTTCTGTCTCCCAGATCAGAAACTACATTCCCCAAGGGCAGGGATTTTGTTTCATTTTCTGCCATATTCTTGCATGTTACACAGTGTCCAGGGCCAGTAGGTGCTCAATAATTGTTGAACAAATGCTGGAAAGACACCAGATGTGTTTTGAGCGCATGCTGGGCCTGACAGGGGCAGAGATGACTAAGTGAAGGTTCCTGTAGTCCTGCTGTGGGATGACAGGGAGGTGAGCAAGCTGGGACAAGGAGGTGAAGGCAGGACTCATTGTAGCTGGCCTTAGGGAAGGCAACCTGAGAAATTCTAGACTGACTTTGAAGGGACATGAGACAGATTTGCTCAAGGGGCAGTGATGGAGGCACCTGGCTGGCTGCAGCAGCTGGTTCCTGCAAGAAACAGGAAAAGGTGAGGACTGAGACTGGAAGACCTTGACCTTGGAGCTCAGCAGGCCCCTGGAGCCAGCCATATCTGGTGATCAACCGGTCCTACCTCCTCCTGGCCTTCCTCTTTCATTCACACCAGTTGCTTCATCTCCTGGACCTTCATTTGCACAACTGTAAAATGGAGGTCCTATAGTTCCTTGCCTTAGAGTTGCCAAGAGGATTCGGGAAAGAGTCCCTCCAGTTCCTGGCATGTAACAGTGCTCAATCCACGAGAGCCTTGCTGTTCTTACACTGTTTCCTGTGAGCTGTACAGAGCCCTTGGAGGTTCTGGAGCAGGGGAATGGCCTAAAGAAAGGGAGGCCCCTGAGTAGATCTCAGGAGAGCATAGTTGAGCCTCCTGTGCTTCTAACAGCCCAGCTGCAGGTTAGCCCAAGCCAAACACAAAAAGAAGGATCCAGCCTAAAGGTAAAAATCATAAGTATCACCTTGCCCTGCTCACCCCTTCTGACTCTCCTACAGCAGGTCCCAGGCCCACGCCCTGAGGAAGCCATTGCATAATCCATAAACATGCAGGAGTAAGATAACATCACAGAGCAGAGACTATCAGTTCAAACTCCAGGAGCAGCAGCAGATAAAGAGCACAAGCATGCATATAACTGCAGCCATCAAGGGCTCCCAGTGCCAAGAACTCCTGAAGGCTGAGCAGTGGTTGACCCTGAGATTCACCCTGGTAGCCTAAAGCTGAGCTATGGCTAATCAGTCACTCTCAGGAGAAATGAGACTCAGAGCAGAAGGGACACTTATCACTTCCTGTCAGCAGCTATAAAAGTCAGTGTGTCCTATGCCATTCTTTTCTCTCTACCAAATAACCATCATGTTCTACAGAGCAGCTGAGTTCTAGAATGAAAAGGAATCCTCCAACTGCCTTGGACTAGTGATGAACTCATAGCATGAACAAGAAAGAAAACATTGTTTTAAGCTTTAGATATCAGGGCTGTTTGTTACTGCAGCATAACCTGGCCTATCCTAACTGAATATAAATATACTCTTCTGCAACTTGCTTTCTCTTGACATCATTTCTGTAACATGTATCTATAATGATACATGAAAATTGAGTTTATTTATTTCTACTGCTATATAATATTTTATCATATAACTAGGTCACACTTTTTAAAAATCATTTTTCTGATGAGGTCTATTTAAGTCATTTACAATTTTTTGCTTAGTTTTCTTTTTTTTTAAAGAGAGAGAGAATTTTTTTAATATTTATTTTTTAGTTTTCGGCGGACACAACATCTTTGTTTGTATATGGTGCTGAGGATCGAACCCGGGCCGCACGCATACCAGGCAAGCGCACTACCGCTTGATCCACATTCCCAGCCCTGTTCTTAGTTTTCTATAGCTCTGTAGCCAAGTTCTTTTGTAAAAGGCAGATAGTAAATGTTGTTGGTTTTAACAAGCTGTACAATCCCTGGCACAACTACTTAAATCTGCTATTGTAGCATAAAAGCCACCATAGACAGTAAATGAACAAATGTGCATGGCTGTTCTGATAAAATTTTATTTACAAAGACAAGTGGTGGGCCAGATTTGCCCAGAGGTGATTGTTTGCTGAGCCTCGCTTTAGAGGATGATCCTTTATTTCATGAAAGTATTTACAATAGGTTATTGTACTTAGTAAATATCGATTTTCTGTTTTGTCTTTAAAATTATTTTTATAAACTACCACCCTTCAGTTTATTTGATCTATTTCTCTTACCAGATTAAGCTTCTTCAAATATAATTTGTTTGTTTTGTTTTTGTTTTGGATCGAACCCAAGGCCTTGTGCATGCAAGGCTAGCACTCTACCAACGGAGCTAGCCAGCCCCAAGCTTCTTCAAATATAATTTGCATCACATCATTCTTCTACCTCAAAACATTGGTGGCTCTTTATAGTCTGTAGAACTATTCCTAACCTTCATTTGGTCTTTAAGACCCTCCATGATCTGGCCACGCACTTTGTATCCTCTGCTTCTCTCCAACATGTAATCGAGCACAGCCATGGCCCATGTCTGCTCTCTTCCTCCAGCCCTCCTGAGGACTTCAAGATTTTATACTGAAGAATGTCCTTAAGTAACAGCCTGTGATTCTACACCACCAGGAGACCAGTCAGCATTTCGGGAGTCTCTCCATGGTTGGGGGCTCAGTCAGCATTTCAGGAGTTCCTACAGGGTTGGGGGCTCAGTCAGGGTTCCCGGAGCACATATGTGGGAGAGAGCTCAATCAGCCTCCCATAATTCCACACAGAAGGGGTTTCTGCTAACATTCCAAGTCCACACAGATGAGGAAGCTCTGCAGATGTTCCATCATGATAAGGTAAGCGGTTCTGTGGACGTTCCATGATTTCCTACCCAGGCAGGCGGTCTGCAAACAGAACAAAACTCAAGGCACAAGAAGGGGCTCTGCAAACATCGATGATTAACTGTTCTTCAAAATTCTATATACAAGAAGAAGAAGTTGTTTTACGACCCCCAAATTCTATCCTCAGGAAGTACTCAGGAATGTTTCGTGATTTCATAATGAGGAGGCTTTATTGTATTTCATAGTTCTACAGACAGAGACCGGCTGTGGAGACCTTTTGTCAAAGCAGATTCCACACCGCGATCCTAAGACAGGAGAGAACTCCTCACAATGAACAACTCTGCCAAGAGGAAGGTGTTCATTTGCTCGACTCTTTTAGATCTGGGATCCCATGGTATGAACCTGGGGGACTCTGTGTGCGTTCAGGATGCGAGAGATAGGAGGCCATTCTCTAAATATGCCCCTCACCAGAGGAGGAGGCTAGCCAACAGGCCAGGGCTGTACTCAAAATCCGAAAGTCTGCAAATATCCTGTGGTTTTATCCGTACGTAGAAGGGGGTTCAGACCCCATTCCAAGATCTTACACAGATGAAGTGGTCCAGCAAGATTCCTTGATTCTGCCAAGGGGAGAAAGAATCTCTGCAATATCCACTTACTCTGTATAAAGGGTTTTGGAAGCAGCCCATGATTTTAAACCCAGGAAGGTGCTTGGGGAATCCTTGGCGTTTCTGTGGCTATCAGGATCTTGGTCAGTCTGGTCTGATGAACGTTGGTGGCTGGACCGTTTCACCATCAGACTCCATAAATCAGAGCCTGACTGTGTGAACATTTCAAGGACACATAAAGACATGGGAGACCTGGAGACCAAGACTGACTCAAAAAAAAAAAAAAAAAAAAAAACACTGTAAAATTGAAACTAACCAATGTTTAATTAAAATGTCTACAAAATGTAGTATCAATCAACTGCCTCTGGATTCAGATGATTGTATCTAATTGCACCTATTGACAACGTGAAGAGGCAATTTTCTTAGGCTTAATAGGATGTGGTAGGGACTTAAAAGTAATGCGAGGGGCCCAGGAAGATCCTGAAATGGCCCTAGAGGAGGAAGCTGCGGGCAAGTTTCCATGGGAAGTTCCCATTTTGAAGCCACCCATGGCCCCTTCTCCAACCCAGTCCCTGAGAGCTGACAACCCAAAGCCAAGCCCAGTTCATTCACCACCGAGTGACTCTCGGGAGATGGACCGAGCTCCAGATAGCACCCAGCTTCGAGGAAAGGCCATCCCTGTGGCCACAGTGGAAGCCGATTGGCCAAGGACAGTATGCTGTGGCAGGTGTCTGAAGGAATCAGATATTGTCACGGTCTCAGGAAGGAGCAACAGCTGTTTCAGCTTCTCTTTCCCTTTCCCCACAAGTTTCCCACGAGTCCCCGGGGGAGGGCTCTGAGCCAGCCAGAGCATTGAAATGGGGCCAGAGCGGGGAGTTATAGCCCAACTAAGCCCCAGGGTCACAAGCGGGAATGAAGGCTGTTGATCAAAGGCAGGGAAAGAGAATCGAGTCCAGGGTCTTAACATCCCAGAGCCCAGCCACCATCCATCAAACCCACATGACAGCGAATACAATTCTGGCCTTAGCTCGAGGTCTGTAGAGAAGAAAGCTTTTCCTCTACCCATCTGAGGCTCCTCACTGGACGTTTTAAACTAGACCAGTCAAGATGAACTAACAAGAAGCAGGAACACAAGCTCATTAACGTGTACGCAGGAGCTCCCAGTGCTGTTGACCTCAGGGGTGAGTGGAACTTGGGCTTCAGTGACAACATGTGCTAAACATAGAACAAAGGGCTTGGGGGCTACTGGGGGGGTGAGGGGAGGCAATTTACAGGAAAGTGACTAAATTTCCTCTATCCATGTAAATTTCCTCTACAAAAGGAAAATGTGGTTCCTATTTTTAAGCTTTTCTGATGGTTCTCAGTGACCTTTAACTCAGAATATCCATATGCCAAAGAAGCACATTTCAAGTGGCATATTCTGGTACCCCCCAGGCCCGAGGATGGGAAGAGGTGATCGCTGTTGCTTCTCAAGTTTTTAAACCATGCGCCCTTTTATGGAATATAAGAGCATCTTACAGATTCCTCTGGCATCATTAATGCAATTTTATTGTCTAGCCAGGGTTATGCTAAATTGCCCAGGAGGGTCTTGAACTTACCTCCTGCCTGGGCCTCCCAAGTAGCTGGGATTATAGGCACACACACCACCAAGCCCACCACATTATACTTTTAAAAATTTTGTCTTCAAAAGCTCTGAGATGATTTAAGGAAGGCAAATCCAGAATATCTTTAAATTAACTGAGACAGAAAGAAATTTGTTTGTTTTTGTTTGTTCATGGTGCTGGAGCTAAGCAAGTGCTATACCCCTGAGCTGTACCCCACTCCAAGAAAGGAATTTCTTAAACCAGGCACAAAGAACATAAACTATGAGGGGAAGAATAGTACACTTGTCTACATCAGAGTTCAATATTCCAGCCAGGTGAGGTGGCACAAGTCTGTAACAGCTACTCAGGAGGCTGAGGCAGGAGAATCGCAAGTTCAAGGGCAGCCTGGGTAATTTAGGGAGACTCTGTCCCAAAATAAAAAATATAAAAAGAGCTGGGATGTAGTTCGGTGGTAAAGCACTTATAGATTCAATCTCCAGTACCTACCCCTTCCAAAGAGAGAGAGAGAGAGAGAGAGAGAGAGAGAGAGATGAAGAGAAAGCATCAGTCCAATCACAAATAATAAAGGATTTCAAAAGGAATTTTGTTGAGACTAGGAAACCCAAAGGGCTCATCATCGTATAAAAAGTTGCTACCACTCAGAAGTATTCAGAGAAATGTGCTTAAAAACATAATAAGATACCAGCTCACATCTAGAGATTGACAGAAACTCTGCCTCTAGAAATGTGCTCCAAAGAAACTCTGGCCAAGTGAGCAGAGAAGAGCCTGCTGAAATCCCATCCCTGGGGAATGGTGAATGAAATATGGGTTGGTCACTTGGTGGCACACCACACAGCAGTTACAATGAATGAATTAGAACTTCCTGTGTGTCGGTAATTGATATTTATAATATTATGAGAAAAGAGGGGGCTCAAAACGAGACATGAGATGCACAGCAGGGTGACATTGGCTGGCCTGGCACACACCAACAATGGAACCATCAATATTAGAGGAAAAAATGGAAGAAGGCCCAGCCCTAGCCTTGCCTGGCTTGCCTGCCTGCACCTCTTCCACACCTTGTTCACACAGAGATGCTGTGCACAAAGGAAAGCAGGGCCCGGGTTGGGAGGCAGTTCAGGGGTAGAGCTCATGCTTACCATGCCAGGGCTGCCGCAACCCCAGCAGGACACCAGAAACTAAAGTAAAAAGTATCAAAAAATTAGAACCTTCCTGCCCTGCTGGGGGGAAATGTTACAACATCATGGAGCTACTTTGGAAAATAAACTAGTGCTTGTCAAACAGTTAAAATCAGCTACCCTGACTGCCATTCTGCTCCTAGGTGTAGACCCAAGAGAAATGGAAACTCACGTCCACAGAAAAACCATACACGAGAGTTGAGAGTAGCATTGGATATCACAGCCAAAAAGTGGAAGGAAGTCAAATATCTATTGACTTCAGGCACCATGGCCGAGGCCTGTGATCCCAGCGACTCAGGAGGCTGAGGCAGGAGGATTGAAAGTTCAAAGCCAGCCTCAGCAAAAAGCAAGGTGCTAAGTAACTCAGTGAGACCCTGTCTCTAAATAAAATACAAAATAGGGCTGGGGGTGTGGCTCAGTGGTCGGGGTGCCCCTGAGTTCAATCCCTAGTACCAAAAAACAAAACAAAAACATAAAACCAAATATCCACTGACTGATGAACAGATAAATGTGTTATGTCAGTGTAAAGGAATAATATTCAGCCAAAAAGAAAAAGAAAGAAAGAAAA
Source organism: Ictidomys tridecemlineatus (assembly GCF_052094955.1). Classification (NCBI taxonomy): domain Eukaryota; kingdom Metazoa; phylum Chordata; class Mammalia; order Rodentia; family Sciuridae; genus Ictidomys; species Ictidomys tridecemlineatus. The sequence goes on from NW_027520983.1 coordinate 559,203, forward strand.
AAAGAAGAAACAGAAAGAAAGAAAAGAAAGAAAGAAAGAAAGAAAGAAAGAAAGAAAGAAAGAAAGAAAGAAGAAAGAAAGAAAGAACTGACACATGCTACTATGGGAATGATCTTGGAAGCTTTATGCTGGGTGAAAGAAGACACAGATTGTGTGAGTCCATTTAAGGCAATGTACAGAATCTGCAAATCTATAGATAGTAGTCGTCTAGGGATGGGGGATGCAGGGAGGTGGGGGGGGCTGCTAACGGGTGTGGGGTTTCTTGGGGGGGGTGATGCAAATGTTCTAAACTTGATTGTTCTAAACTTGATGGTGGTTGCACAACTCTGTGAATTCACTAAAAAGCATTGAATCCTATGTTTACTTATTTTTTAATTGTATATTTTAAATGGATTCATTGTATGCTATGGGTAATGTTTCTCAATAACATTTATATATATATATATGTGTGTGTGTGTGTGTGTGTGTGTGTATAGATAGAGAGAGAAAGAGAGAGAGAGAGATTGTGTGTGTTAAATCCAGTTTAAATAAATCAATTTCCACACTTATTTTTTAGTTGTTGACGGATCTTTATTTTATTTGCTTATTTATGTGTGGTGCTATGAACCGAACCCAGTGCCTCACACGTATAAGGCAAGTGCTCTATTGCTGAGCTTCAACTCCTGCCCCATCCCACACTTATTTTTTATTGAACTGATTCCCATCTCTACAAGTCTCTCATGACACACACACACACACACACACACACACACACACACACACACACAGCTAACCACTATTGTTCATTTCTCTTTTTTTAATTTCTTTTTAGTTGTTGGTGGACACAATATCTTTATTTCATTTTTTTTAATGTGGTGCTAAGTTTCGAACCCAATGCCTCACATGTGCTAAGTGAGCACTCTACCACTGAGCCACAGCCCCACCCCACTATTGTTCATTTCTTGTCGATTTTTCCAGAGTTTTCATGCATATAAAAGTAAATATAAGAGCTGGGGCTGGGGCTCAGCAGTAGAGCTCTCACCTAGCACGTGTGAGGCCCTGGGCTCCATCCTCAGCACCACATAAAAATAAATAAATAAAATAAAGGTATTGTGTCCAACTACAACTAAAAAATGAATATTTTTTTAAAAAGTAAATATAAATATAGATTCTCCTCTCTCACCCTTGTACACAAGAAGCATCATCTTGCTTTGCCCTTCCTATAATGTGCCAGTGCATTAACACTTTCCTGATTCCTCTTATAGCCATGTAGCATTCAATTTTATGGATAAACCGTAATTCGTTTAACTAGTCTTGGGATAGACATTTGGGTTGTTCCTAACTCTGTTCTGGTGCTGGGGATAGAACTGGTGGCCTAGTGCTCTACAGCAGAGCTATACCCCCAGCCTCTACTCCACCCCCAGCCTCTAACCCACCCCCAGCCTCTAACCCACCCCCAGCCTCTACCCCACCTCTTTTTACCTTAACAATGTTACAAAGCATAGCTGTTCTATGCATTGTAGCATATCCTGCAGGATAAATGACAAGAAATGGACTTTCTGAATCAACAGGTGCATCTCCGTAGTGGTGATTGACACTTCCAGATGGTGCCACACTGGCCCTACCATGCACGTCCCCAGCAGCAAAGTGCGTGGTGCCTGATTTCACCAGCCTCGCTGAGGGAGGCAGCGTCTCTGTAGTTTAGTTTGCATTTCGTTTTCTGTGAGCATTCTTTCGACATGTTCAGGAGCCATGTGTATTTTTCTGCTCATTCTCTCTGTCGCTTCCCCACTGGATGCACACTTTTCTTTCTATTTCTGAAAAGAAGATGCTCTCTACTAGGAGAACTCAGCCTTTTGTAGTGAGCGGATGGTGCTTCTCCATCCCTGTACTTGGGTTTCTTGGCCTGCTTAGCTCCTCTTTTCTGTTCCCTAGACCTCCACCCGCCCGCCCGCCCGCCCGCTGTCTTCATCCAGGCGGTGCTATAACCAATTACCATAAACTGGACGGCTTATAAACCACAGAGGTGTATTTTTCACAGTTCTGGAGACAGAAGTTCAAGATCAAGACACTGGCGGATTCAGTGTGTAGCCAGGCCTTGCCTTCTGGTTAGCTGGGGTCTTCTCACAGTGCTCTCAAGGTTGGAAGAGCGGGGAGGCAGCTGCCTGTCCTTATAAGGACACTGATCACAAATTCCATCCAGGTGGGCTCCATCCTCATGACCTACCACTTTGCAAGGTCCGGTCTCCTAATACCTGATATGATTGCCCTGCCTATGAAGAATTCGGTCCTATACGATTACCTGAAGGGCTGCTGTATCGGCGTCTGATTCCTGGGAGTGATGTCATTCCCACTCCTTCTCGGCCATGAAAAGTTGGACTAAGTTGTTGGCTGTAACTTAAATCACTATAGTAATAAAAAACCTGAGGAAACACTTTTAAAAGTTCTGTGTGTAGATGCCGTACAGAGATCACGACACACCGGATCCAAAGTGCCCTGACTTGGAACCCAGGAGAGCAGGTCACCCTGGGAAGTCCCTCACATGTCCCTGACCCGCCACTGTCTTGTCTCTGGGTTTTCTCTGTTTCGCAAAGTGCTGGGAGGGGCTTCCTCTGAGGTCCCTTTCCCAGAAGGACTGCAACAATTATGAAATTTCATTAATCAGGTAAGATTAACCAGAGAGAAAAGACTAAAGATCTCCACACCAAGACACCTGCCTATCTGGACAGACGTCTCATCTATTCTTCTGAGAGACTTTACCTATAATGAAACAAACTTTGTTACCAGGTATCTCTCCCCTCTCCTCTGCCATCCCTGGTCACATGCACCTCCAGATCCCCCAAAAACCTCCCTATTCAAAACTATTCATTAAGGTAGCTCAGAAAGTTACTTAAGCTGGCTGCTGGAGAGTCTCATGTTTTGTGTGAGTCCTGTCTCTGATTTTTTCCACATTCATGTTAATAAATGTGTGTATCTTTTCTCCTATTTAATCTGCCTAATGTCAATTCACTCCAGTAAAATTTCAGAGGGTGGACGGGAAATCTCCCTCCAGCCTCCAGTGTCTACCTATGGACTCTGGAGAATTCGGCTTTCAGGCAAGATCACCCCCTCCCAGAGGCCACTGCTAGCCCTCTGATTCCTATTTGTCTCTCATGCAAAATACATTTGTTCTGTCCCAACAGCCTCAACGTCTGAACTCACTCCTTGAACTTTAAAGTCTAAGTCCAAAGTCTCATCTAAAGATTATCTAAATTAGATTTGGGCAGGACTGGATGACTCACAGGAGGCTGATTGCTCAGCGGAGACATTCCTGAGGAACTGGGAGGAAGAAGGGGTAACAGGTCCGAGAGCAGCTCCAACCCCCGAGGACTGAGAATGGTCTTGGACTCAAGTCTCTGCCCCCAGGCTCTCTGGGTTGGCTGTGGCCTTCCAGACCCCCTAGGGTGGAGGTCCTGCCCCCACGGTCCTGCCCCCACAGCCCGACTCCCAGGACAGACTCCCAGAACAGCCCGACTCCAAGGCTTTGCTGCTGCAGCTTCTGCGCACTCTGGTGGTTAGAGTCGGAGCCTGGGGCTCTCCGGGGCTGGACTTGTGCTTTGGGGGCTCCAAAGCAGCCCTGCCCCAGAGCCCTGCTGGACGTTTCCCTCGGGGGATTCTCTGCTGTCCCTGCAGCTACTCTCTGCCTGAGCCCCAGAGATTGTGGCCATTTTTGGAAACCTAGGTGTGAAGCCAGATTTAAAGTTAGGCAGTCAGTGTGGTCAGGTAAACCGGGTCTAATATCCAGTGAGATCCAAAAGGGAGGCCAGGTTGAGAACGAATTCCCGGAACAGTGGAACAACTGGAATGTTAACGTCCCCAAGGCCCAGAGCCCATCCCAAAGAAATGTTAATGAAGATTTCTTCTTTGGCCCACCTGTGCCCCACCCCTCGGGCCTTCCCACCTACATTCCATCACCAAAAGAACTATAAAAAGGGGAGACAACTGCAGATCCACGGATTCCACCTCTTGGGTCTCCTTCTTGAGAAGTCTTTCCTGCTGTCCTTTAATAAACTTCTAATTTCTACTCTGACCTCGCCTCGGCATGCTTCTCTGTGTTATTCTTCAACATTGGGTTCAACAGCGGTAACAGGTGGACGCAGCCGTACCCCCCTCCCCAGATTTGGGGGCACAGCGTGTGCCATACCGGGACTCCCTGGGGCTGTAACTGGGTGGCTGAGGATTCAGAATGGAGGTGGGGAGCCTTGGGGCGACACTGGCAGCCAAGGCCCCACAGCACCCACACCTCCTTTGAAATTGCCGGGGTCTGGCAATCCGGGCTTGTGATGGGAGGGGCAGGCCAGTGACCCCCTGCAATGCCTTCAGTCATTCTCCAGTTCTCTAGGACAACAGACCCACACTAACCTTATCAGAATGTCCTCTGGTGACACCTTTATTCTCTCCTGAGCAGCATTTCATTTTTCCCCAGTATTCCAGGGCTCAGACCTTTTGATTAACACTTCTGTCTTCTCCCATTTACTGTAAGCACTTAGGAAAGAGCTATCTACACCTACAACACTGCTTAAAAACATACTTCTTTCTTTCTTTCTTTCTTTTTCTTTTTCTTTTTTTGTGTGTGTGTGTGTATGTGAGAGATACCAGAGATTGGACCCAGGGGTGCTCTACCACTGAGCTATATCCCTAGCCCTTTCTTTTTTTTTTAAAGACAGAGTGAGAGAGAGAGAGAGAGAGAGAGAGAGAGAGAGAGAGAGAGAGAGAATTTTTTAATATTTATTTTTTAGTTCTCGGCAGACACAACATCATTGTTTGTATGTGGTGCAGACGATCGAACCCGGGCCGCAAGCATGCCAGGTGAGCTCGCTACCGCTTGAGCCACATCCCCAGCCCAAGCCCTTTCTACTTTTTATTTCAAGACAGGTTCTCAATAAGTTGCTGAGACTAGCCTCTGACTTGCAATCCTACTGCCTCAGCCTCCCAAATCACTGGGGTTACAGGTGTGCACCACCATGCCCTGCAATATTCAATTTTACTGCTCACAAGGTTCCATCTTCATGAAGCACCATGACATACAACTGAGTCAAATTTGGTGCCACTTTATAACAAGGGTTGCCTCTCCCCCAGTTCCCAATAACATTCCTCATCAGAATAGCTTACTCTTCATAACCCCTCAGCATTCTGTTCCTGGCCTCAAAAGTGTTCTCTTTGATGGTCAGAAGGGCAAGCTCTCTCTGCAGCTTCCTCTTTCCTTTCTGGGCTTTTACAAGAACCACCCTTAATATATATTTTTTTCACCCTTAATATTAATAGTCTGTTCATGGCAACGTAGGTTTCTCTTGGCGTGCACCTCAAAACTCCTCTAGTTCCAAAGTTTCTTCCACACTATGAATATTTGCAACAGCAGCTTCTCCCCCACTTGTGGGTGCCTACTTTCAGGCTTTGTCTTTTGGGGTGGCTCAGGTGGCTTATAAGCAACAGAAACTTATCTAGGTTTGTGCCAGGGACCAGGATCTCTGTGGAACTCCCAAGCTTGTAATTTAACATCTCCGTTATGCTTGAAAGGGTGGAAAAGTTTTTTTTTGCTAGTGAAGATTGGGCTTCCTGGACTTATTTAAGAAACAAGGCTGGAGTACAGCTCAGTGGTAGAGCATGAGCTTAGTATGCACAAGGCCCTGGTTTTGATTCCCAGCACTGCAAAATCAGAAGAAAAAGAAAGAGAGAAGGATCAAAGAGCTAGGCATGGTGGCTCACACCTGCAATCCCAGCATCTCAGGAGGCTGAGGCAGGAGGATCACAAGTTCCAGGCAGACTCAGCAACTCAGTGAGGCCCTAAGCAAATTAGCGAGACCCTGTCTCCAGGACCAGCTGGAAGAAAGAAAGAAAACAGCAGCAGCAATTATCAAAACAGCTGGTATTTATTAAGTTCTTATTCTGTGTCAGACACAACACCAAGTATGTCACTCATATTAACTTAGCTAATCCACTCAACAACCCTATTAATTAGTAACCTTTCCAGCCCCATTTGCAGAAATAGGGACTGAAGCCAGGTATGGTGGTACACACCAATAATCCTGGCAATTCTGGAGGCTGAGACAGAAGGATTGCAGGTTTGAGGCCAGCATCAGAAACTTAGTGAGGCCCTGTTTCAAAAAATAAGAACTGGGGATGTAGCTCAGCTATAAAGTGTCCTTGGTTTCAATCCCCAGTACAAGAAGATGAAAAGGAGGAGGAGGAGGAGGAAGAGGAGGGAAAGGGAAGGAGGGGAAGAGTAGGAGGAGGAAGAGGAATAGATTAAGGCACAGATTTACCCAATTCCCATAGCTGGTAAATGGCAAAATGGGTACTGCAACCAAGTAGCCGTAGCTACAAGAGGAAGGCTGAGTTGCAGCTCCGGTGAGAATGGCTGAGTCAGGTGGAGATCCCAGTGAAATGTACAGGGGAGTCCAGAGAGCAGGCTGAGAACGAGCTTGAAGATATTCTCCCAGGACTCTGCACTGGGGAGTCAGGTGGGGCCCAGGAGGGGGACCCCAGTCTCCCCACCAAGCCTCCCTTGGGCAGAACCAGGACTGCCCAGCCAATCCTGCTCTCTAAGTCCTTCCCATCTTTATTCAGAATAAAAGCTGAAGGCCTCCCGTGGCCCACAAGCCCTTGCTTCTGCAGCTGGCACTGGCTTTGGGTCCCTTGGGTATCCAGAGAATATCTTGGCAAAGGAGAAGCAGGGAGACTCCAGAAACCTCCCTCAGAGCTCCTCCCCACTTGGTCTGTACCCCCCAAACACAAGCAGACACTGCTTTCAACAAGCAAAGCCTCGATTTCTTCTGTTTTCTGTCCTAGTTGGCTGTATGCAGCACTGTATGCTGAGGCACAGTGGTTAAGACTCAGGGCTTTGGAGGCTGCCCTCTGAGTTGAAGTCCAGCCCCCCCACTTAATAATCCGGTGTTAGGTTGGTGCAGTGGCACACGCCTGTAATCCCAGCAGCTCAGGATGCTGAGACAGGAGGATGGGGAGTCCAGAGGCAGCCTGAATAACTCAGGGAGACCCTGTCTCTAAATAAAATACAAAAAGTGGCTGAGACTGTAGCTCAGTGGTTAAGTGCCCTTGGGTTCAATCCCTGGTACCCCCCCCCCAAATAATAATCAGGTGTTAGGTAGTAGTTGAGATCTCAGTTTCCCCATCTGTAAATTGGAGGTGATATATTGTGCTGACCTGGCAGAGTTGTCCTCAAGATTAAATAAATTAGTCTGGGTAAAGGTGCCCAGGGGAAGGTAGGCGCTGCTAAATGTCATTAGGAAGGGCCTGCAGGGCCGTCTTCGCTGCTGGAGCTGCTGTCTCAGGAGCTTGGATCACTTTAACCCAGGTGCCCAGAGGCACTTTGCAGGATTTTCAAGCCTCTGGGGTTGCAGAGGCCTCCTGTGCTGCCTTCTCCGTGTGTGTGTGTGTGTGTGTGTGTGTGTGTGTGTGTGTGTGTGTGTGTGTTTGCAATTCTCGCAATAGGTTCCCATAGAAGCTTGCCATGTTAACACCTCCCAAGGCTCCACGGGTCTCCTGGGCAGGTAGAGAGGATAACAGATGCAGCCAACCCCAGGAGGGCAGGCGGGTGGCCCAGAGCTCCTGCTCAATGCACAAGGGAGGTAAATAAAAGTCCCAGAAGGGTTAGGCCACAAGGTGCACATTAGGGTAAGAATCAGATGAGAATCCAGTCTTCCTCTCTCAGCAACTGGGGGCTTTCATTTCTTTTTTCTTTTTTCTTTCTTTCTTTCTTTCTTTTTTTTTAAATATTTTTTAGTTGTCAATGGACCTTTTTATCTTATTTACTTATTTATATGCAGTGCTGAGAATCAAACCCACTGTCTCACATACACTAGGCAAGTGCTCTACCCCTGAGCCACAACCCCAGCCCCTTGTTTCCTTTACAAAGTGTAAATTATACAAGTAAGGAGTCTCCTCATCTGAAAAACATGCAGGTAAGTGAAAACAATGTGTCATGGCCACCCTGTGTCACTGGCCCGCACTCTGTACCCAGGCCCTGGCCCTGCTTTTCCACTTGACAAACCACCCTCCGGCATAGTGGCTCCCCGGACAGCCATGGGTCTGTTTATGCATCCGGGTAGCCCCAGTGCTGAGGACAGCGGCCACAGTGAAGGCAATAAATATGCATTCGATCCCTGTCCCCACCATGCCAAGGTAACTGCCATTATCAGTTGGCCTTTCTTTCCTTCCAGATCAGCATCATCCAATAGAAAGTTCTGCAACAACAGAAATGTCATCATTAGCCACTGCTGCACTTCAAGTTCGGCTGATGGCTTTGAGGAACTCTAAATTTAATCCTATTTAATTTGTATCTAAATGTAAATAGCCAGCCACCAGTGGCTAGAGACAACTGCCCCAACCCTGACACCACACCTTCAGAATCAGTCAAAAAGCTCACTCTTGAGGAGTGGACCTGTGATTATGGGTCACAGGCCCTCCCTGCTGAAACTGGAAAACAACCAGTCTTTGGATTATCCAGCAGGAAAAGCAGCAGCAGGAATCCTGATATATAGACCCAGAGAGAAATTGTAGCCAGGGTTATTCCTATTGTCATGTTTTGCCACAGCCACTCAGTATAAAGGAAACAAAGGGATTTGCTTTGAGTTCAGGGACTGCTCAGGGCAAGGCTACAATCTGTCAAAACCAGCCTTTAATGGGAACAGGCAAATCCTTCCCCTGGCCTCTTGCTGCTACTGTCCACCATAAAGGCTTTGCTTATTCCTCTGCTGTGCCATAGGGCAGTGGGCATCAGGCACTGTTCCCTGTGTGACTTTCACACTCATCTGCACTTTTGTGAACAGATTTCATGCCTGTGGAAATCAGATTTGTTTCTCAGATCTATTGAGAGCAGTGCCAAGGAAGTCCTAAAACCTGCAGAAAAGGACACTTCAGAAATCCGGCCCCAGGGAACCACTGGGGTGGAGGGGGGGGTGTACTCACCATCCTCTTCCTTTTAGCCCCCTGCACATTCCATACTGATGTGGTGTCTGATACCACACATCACACAGCACCTTGCAGTGTGTCTGTGTCAAAGGCAGCCTGAAACAAACAGAATCTACCCACCATCGCCTCTGAGGCTTAGAGAAACCATTATTAGCTTTCCAAGTCTTCTACCCCCAGTCGAGGCATTTGCCCTGACTCCAAAACCAGAAACAACAAGTGGCAGACTATTATCTAAAGTTTCAAAAAAAAAAAAAACCTAACACTTGCCCCAAGTAAGTCACAATTTATTTCCTGGGATTAAAAATAAGGAAAATGGATTATCAGAAGTCTTCCTCTAACACCATTAGAATGCTTTTCAAAGAAAGTTATAAGAATCACTTAAGGCTCACAGAAAAAGTCAGATCTGTTTTTTGTTGTTTTTTTTTTCCAGAACATTCCTTACCCTAGATATAAAGCACCCATATCACATCCCAGAAAAGAGAGAGACTTGAAGAAACAGTCATGCCAGGATCTCTGGCTCCAAGTATCCCAGGAAAACATCAAAAAACTCTTTTACATAAATTCAACATATATCTTGGGAATAAATGCAAATATTCTCCCTCTGAACTACAGTACAAAAATTCACTCACCAGCCATAAAAATAACATTGTCTTCTATACACAAATATAATAATATGTAAAACAAATTTGGAACACATGGATGGGGAGAGCTACAGAATCTCTTGGGATCTGAGCTATTTAAAGTCATTTTTGTTTGGGTTATCCCTCTGCTGGGTATAGGAAGCTGGCTAAAATACATTCAACTCACAGCGCTCACCATTTCAACAGCTCCTGTGTCATGGAATGTGGTACTTTTTAAAAATAGGCGACCCTTGGTGTCATGGGAAAAAAAAGAGGGAAAATGGGGAGTTAGAGGGTAGGAGGAAGAGAAAAACAGGCTTCAGTAACAAGGTGGACTTGGAATACTCTGTGGTATAAAGTAAATCTCCAGCTTCAGAGGCCACCCCTGTTCCCCAATCTGCTGCCTCCCTTTACAAGTCAGTTTCCCAGCTGCTGTCCAGACAGAGGGCATACAGAGATCTCCGCAAGTCAACATTGCTCTTGGCCTTGAGATTACACTTCTCCAGGGGGCAGCTGCCCCTTCGGTTACTGTCGGAATTCTCCAGGGACCCCCCAGCCTTGCAGAGGGAAGCCTTACTCCAGCTGGACTTCCTTTGTCCTCCGGAGTCTAGTCCAGACCCCCGTCTCTGGTTGCCTTGCTCTTCCTTCAGGGCTCCCTGCTCTTCATGGTCTGTCTCCTGGTGACAGAAGTAGTTAAAGTTGGATACAATGACGGGCACAGGCAGGGCAATGGTGAGGACCCCAGCAATGGCACACAGAGAGCCCACAATCTTACGACCCACGGTGATGGGCCTCATGTCCCATAGCCCATGGTGGTCATAGTGACTACTGCCCACCAGAAGGCATCAGGGATGCTGGAGAAGTGGGACCCCTGGTTGTCTGCTTCTGCAAAGTAGACGGCACTGGAAAAGAGGATGACTCCAAGGAAAAGGAAGAAGATGAGCAGCCCCAGCTCCCTCATGGAGGCCTGCAAGGTCTTCCCCAGAATCTGCAGCCCTTGGAGGGTCTCGAGAGCTTGAAGATGCGGAACACCCGGACCAGGCGGATCACCCTGAGGATGGCCAAGGACATGGCCTGCTGCCCGTTCTGGCCACCCCCTCCTCCACCTCCTGGCTGTTGTTCTGCCAGTTCAGTGCCCAGGGTGATGAAGTAGGGAAAGATGGCCACAATATCAATGATGTTCATGGTGTTCCTGGAGAACTCTGCCTTGCTGGGACAGGCAAAGAAGCACACAAGCAGCTCAAAAGTGAACCAGATGACACACGTGGTCTCTACAATGAAGAAAGGGTCTGCCAATGTCATAGGCAGGGGTGGAGCCACTGTCGGCCAGAGGGAGGTGCCATGGCCCCACTGCCATTTGTCCCTGAGGCGGGGGCAGAAGGCTGGTAAGGCACCGGGGGATGTCGAAGACACTCATGTTCATCCCTGAACTCAGGCAGGGTCTCCAAGCAGAAGGTGATGATAGAAATGAGAATGACTAAGACGGAGATGATGGCGATGGCCCGTGCAGACCCAGAGCTTTCCGAGTATTCAAAGATCAGCCACACCTGACCTTGGAACTAGTTACGGGGCAGGGGTTTCTCCTCTTCTTTAATGAAGCCCTCGTCCTCCCGGAAGCACTCCATGGCCTCGTCCCCCAGCTGGTAAAAGCAGATCTCATCTGCGAACACTTCCAGGGAGACATTGACCAGCCTCCACAGGCGCCCTCCAGACTGGTAGTGGTAGAGGATACCATCGAAGCTGGGCCGATTGCGGTCGAAGAAGTACTCATTTCTCAGAAGGTCAAAGTAGGGCAGACGCTTGGCTGGGTCCCCCAGGAGGGTATTGGGGAACTGAGCCAAGGTGCCCAGCTGCGTCTCGAAGTGCAGCCCAAAGATGTTTATGAGAACTCGCTGGTGGTGAAGGGACCCCGATCCCAGTACTGGTACCTGGTCCTCCACCATGCCCAAGCTGGGGTTGCCTTCTCCCTCCTCATCCTCTGGAGTGGGCCGTCTAGGCTGAGGCAGTTCCTGAGGCAGCGGAGTCAAAGGTCCCCCTCCTGGGTCCGTGCCCCTCTGTGTGCTGCACCCCCTTGGAGCCTGCTCCTTTTGCCCATCGCTAAGCCCAGCTGTCGGAGGATACTGAAGCTCTTCTCCCATGGTCTGACCACAGCCTGGTCTTGCCTCACCTTCTCCTCTGATGGTCATGGCACCTCCATTCTCCAGGGGCACCAGGGTGATCTCCATGGCCCTGGAGCAGGGGGCATGCTGCGCCCTAGCCAAGGGCTCTTGTGCCCCCCACTCAGGTTCTGCCTACACCTCTTGTCGGGCTCCTCTCCCGCAGTCCGCTGGTCTGGCTTTGGGGCGGGCTGGGGTTGCTGGCACGATCCTCTCCCTTGGTCCTGACATCAAGAGCTTCTGCCCTGCTCTATGCTCCTCTCCCTCTCTCTCCCTTACTCTCTGTTCTGGCAGCCGGTTACCAGGCAGCCAAAAAGCCTCCTTCCAGCAGATGCAACCTTCAGCTGCCCCTCTGGCTGCGCTGCTGCTGCAAGGCCTCCACCCTTTGTGCCTCCCCCGCCTTCTTCTCCAGCTTCCCTTCCCGAGTATGTGGCAGCGGGTTTCTCCCAAGAGGACTCAGCTGGGGCCCTGGGCTAGAGAAAGGAGGGGGGCAAGAAGGTCCCCACACCTCGGAGGGTGGAAAAGAGGGAGGGAGCTGCGCGAGAGAGAAACAGGTTGTACTGAGACCATAGAAACTCCAGGAGCAACCAGATGAGAACAGCTCTGCTTTTCAGTTCACCTGGGAACCCGCTGAAAGCCGAATGGACCCGAGGGGAAATCAACTATCATGCTATGAAAGCACTAAGCTTTGCGCTGAGTCGAAGCAGGAGAAAGGAGACAACAGTTGCGTGTGTATGTGTGTGTGTGTGTGTGTGTGTGTGTGTGTGTGTATACATATTTCCCTTTGGAGGAATAATGATTTTTTTTGGGGGAAGAATTACAGACAGGAGGGGGCATGGCAGAGCTATGGACCTTGAAATATATATATGGAGACGCATCTGTCTTCCCATTTCTCTATAAACCCACAAAAAGATACTAGGCTGAACCTTGTAGCACCCCCTGCCCTTGACCTGGGAAAAGTCCTATCCCCAGCTCAGACAGCAGTGGTGAACCAGTGTGGTGAGCCATTCCTGCGGACTGTGGTCGCCATTACATGATGGCGCTGGCTCCGCTGTGGTCTGTGAAGGACAACTCCTTATCAGAGAGAGTTGGCGTATTGTCAACTCCTTATCAGAGAAAGTTGGCGTGTCGTTTTCTAGCACCCTGTGAGAAGGGTCCACGTGGCAGCTTCGCATTGGGGTTCGCGGTGCTTTATTAAGGCTGGGAGGGACATCCAATGATTATTCTGGGGATTAGAAGAATTATTAGAAGAATGTCAAGGGCCTGAATAAACTGCTGAAAGAAGATTCCTGAGTCGCGTCTTCCTTGTGGGCAAGGGGGTTGTGACAAGTGGTGCTGAAACCCGGGATAAAAGAAACAAAGAAAAACTCAGGAACCAGAACTTTCAGCGGTCAGGGAGGTGCACCGGTAAGTCCCAGGTAACGTGGGACCCGCTGTTAAAAAGCGGGAAGCTCCTCTGTAAAGAGAGGGCGCTACATCTTATAGCAATTGCACTCTGAATTTTCGTTTTGTTTTTGTGTACTTTCACTTTCGATTTCTGTGTTTTCTTGTGTTGCATCATGGGTGCTGTGACTTCAAGTCCACTTCTTCTGGCCCTCGATGGCCTCTTACGTTCCAAGGGACTGGAGGTGAAACATCGCACCTTAAAAAAATTTTTACAGAGGGTAGATGTCGCTGCACCGTGGTTCGCATTTTCCGGCAGCCTCACTACACCCAGCTGGGATAAATTAGGCAAAGACCTTGACTTTGCTCGTGAGCAGGGCATGTTAGAGGGCGGGGTGATACCCCTCTGGAAGATGGTCCGTAGTTGCCTTACGGATGGCAGATGCCAAGAAGCGCTTGTTAAAGGGCAGGAGGTTTTAGAACAATTGCATGAAGAAAAATCAGAAACAACAGAGAGCGAAGTGTCTCAGGAAGAGGGGAGTGTGCGGGGCGTGGAGAACGGGAGGAGACTGTATCCAGATCTCAGTGTGCTGCGCACGCCCCCATGCGAAAGTGGGTCAGAGGCAGAAGACGCTGAGGAGGAGGAGTTAAGAACGCTGTCCAGGCAGCTAGGGAGTTTAGGTACAGGGAACAGAGATAAGCAAGGGCTCAAGAACGGGCGGCCTCCCGATCCGCCTCCGTATGGCGAGGGTGTTTCCGGGACGAAGTTTCCACGCCCAAACATGGAGGGCTGTTAACGCTGAGATGGGTCTTGCTTATCCAGTTTTTCAGGATGATAATAGGGGAAGATTTCATGAGCCTTTGGATTTCAAAATTGTAAAGACCCTGGCAGAGTCTGTGCGCACTTATAGGGTTGATGCCGCTTTTACACTAACTCAGGTAGAGAACCTGTCTAGATATTGCATGACTCCCTCTGATTGGGCTAGCCTCGTTCGGGCTTGCGTCTCCCCAGGCAAATATTTGGACTGGAAAGCATTTGTGCTAGAGGGCGCAGCAGAGCAGGCCGCCCAAAATCATGCAGCAGGACACCCCCATTGGGACAGAGACATGCTTTTGTGACAAGGGAGATTTGCTAATCAACAGACAGGATTTCCTCCTGAAGTATATGACCAGATTAATAATATTTACATTCGGGCATGAAAATCACTTCCTAATAGAGGAGAGGTGTCTGGTAACCTGACTAAAATTATACAGGGCCCTACAGAACCCTTTTCAGATTTTGTAGCAAGGATGGTGGATGCCGCTGCTTTCCTCTGTTCCTCAGGGCTGGCATATCATTGCTATTGATATTAAAGAGTGTTTCTTTTCTATTCCTTTGCATCCTAAAGACTCACAGCGTTTTGCCTTCACCCTTCCCTCGTGTAATCACGAGGAACCAGATCAAAGGTTTGAGTGGGTTGTTTTACCACAGGGAATGTCTAACAGTCCTACGATTTGTCAGATGTATGTAGGGAAGGCACTCGCACCTCTCAGACAAAAATATCCTTCCATCAAGATTATTCATTATATGGATGATGTATTATTGACAGCCAAATTACAACAGTCAGTTAATGAGGCCTATAAAGACCTGGTGAAGTTGTTAGCTCAATATGGATTACATATTGCACCTGAAAAGGTTCAAACAGGGGATTCTATTAAGTATTTGGGAGCGACGATTGGATATGACATGTTAAAACCACAAAAGGTTACTATAAGAACTCAAGATCTCCAGACTCTAAATGATTTTCAAAAACTGTTGGGAGATATTAATTGGATAAGAGGTTATTTACATATTCCTAATATCGTGCTCCAGCCTTTGTATGCTATTCTTAAGGGTGATCCAGATCTTACTTCCCCTCGTACCCTCACTAAAGAGGCCAGAGCGGCCCTTATAAAAGTAGAAGAAGCTATACAACATGCTACTCTATGCAGGCTCCAGAGTGATAAACCTTTCCAGTTATGTGTGCTTGCCACTATGCGGCAGCCTACTGGAGTACTGTGGCAAGATGGGCCTTTACTATGGATCCACCCACATGTATCCCCAGGAAAATCTTTAGAATACTATCCTGATGCTGTTGCAGCGTTAGCACTTAGAGGGATTCAACAGAGCATTCAATTTTTTGGACAAGCACCTTCTTCTCTTATCATACCCTATTCAAAAGTTCAAATTAATGTTTTGTGTGCTACTCTGGACAACTGGGCCATTCTATGTTGCTCGTTTCAAGGGGATATTGATAATCATTACCCTTCTCATCCATTACTCCATTTTGTTAAAGAACATCCTATCATTTTCCCTAGAGTAACTTCGCCCACTCCAATTCCGGGGACTGTTAACATCTTTACTGATGGCTCTAAGTCTGGAATGGGAGCTTATGTGATTAATGACTCTCCCCCTGTTCAGCATCAATTTGCTCCTGGAAATCCACAATGGGTAGAACTACAAATTCTCATTGAAGTTTTTAAACAGTGTTCTTTTCCTTTCAATCTCATTTCGGACTCCATCTATGTAGTGCAGGCGCTCAAAATTCTGGAGGCTGTAGGAGCTATTAGTGACACCCATAATGTATCTGCTTACTTTAATCAGCTTCAGCAGCTTATCCGTGGCCGTATTGCCCCTTTCTATCCAATGCACATTCGGGCTCACACCTCTCTTCCTGGCCCATTATCACAGGGTAATGCCTGTGCTGACTCGGCAACTAGAAGCCAGTTGGTATGCTTGGCCTCTTCCTTAGAAGAAGCTAAATTGTTTCATCACAACTTTCATGTCAATGCTATGACACTGCGCAGACGTTTTTCCATCTCAAGAGCGGATGCTCGTCAGATAGTATTACAATGTCCCTATTGTGTCACATTTCTTCATCCTCCTACTTATGGTGTAAACCCACGAGGATTGAAGCCATTGGTTGTCTGGCAAATGGACGTAACTCACGTGCCTGACTTTGGTAACCTCAAATTTGTACATGTTTCTATTGACACATACTCTGGAATTATTCATGCTTCTGCTTTATCGGGAAAAAAGACACGTAATGTCATTACTCATTGCTTAGAGGCATGGACAGCATGGGGTGCACCTACATCCCTTAAGACTGATAATGGATCTGCTTATTCGGGCAGACAGTTTACATCTTTTTGTTCTACTATGGGAGTACACCTTGCTCATGGGTTGCCTTACAATCCTCAAGGGCAAGGCATTGTTGAACGTGCCCACCGCACCTTAAAAGAAACCTTAGAAAAACAAAAAGGGGGAATAGGAGTTGACCACACTCCTAAAGAACGCCTGTCCTTAGCTCTTTTTACCATTAATTTTTTGAATTTGGATATTCATGGCCGCTCTGCGGCCAATAGACATGTGTCCCCTCAGCCCTCTGTGACTGGCTATGTTAAGTGGAAGGATGTTCTTACGGGCCAATGGAACGGCCCTGACCCCGTGCTGACATGGGCACGAGGATCTGTATGTGTTTTCCCCCAGGATCGCACGGAGCCGCTGTGGATCCCTGAACGCCTGACAAGAAGAGTCTCGAGATCTACTAACCAGCAGCAGGAGGTGCCACAACAGTCCCATGATGAGAAGCTTCATTCTGATGAATGCTCTGGCTCTGATGCTGGTACCAACGGTACAGATGACACCAATGCAGTGGTGGGCAGTGGCACGGGCATGGCCAATGCCACTGCCAGTTCATAGTAATTCTAGTGTCCTCCCCACTCTTTTTTCTACCTCATGTGAGATGTCTGCTCTTTGTGCCTCTCCTAGAGGGGACATGGAAAATATTTTTAATCAGTCTCAAGTTAATCTCACAGGAGTTTTTTGTTTCAGCCTTGGGAACACTAATTGTATTAGCCTTAAGACCAAAAATTTGACTAACTGGGAGGACCCATTGCGGTCCAGTCGAGTCTCAGGGAGCATTCTCAGTGCTGTATTGAGCCAAGTAGTTTCAGGGAAGCAATCAGGCTCAGGGACCCCCGCAACTAGCTCTGTTTTAAACATAACTACTTTAGCTATTATCTCCGAGGTATTAATCCCAATGCCTCCTTCTTCTAATAGTACTTGCTATGCCACTCATTTCAAGGCCTCTCCTTACTGTACCCCTAATTTTGGTTTTCCCCCAACATTTACGCCTTGTCAGGATCATTCTTGGGAGAAACATCAAGTTGCTAAAGGTTTCTCCTTTTCCCCCCCTCTTAAGAGATATGTTTATAACTTTAACAACAATGCCAACTCCTCTACAGGAACAGGTTGGTCCTGGTTTCAATGGCTCATTTCCAATGAGAAGGGGGCTTCAGCCGATATTTCTGCATTGGCTCAATTACTAGGAGCCAAAAGTTGGCTGGCTAATGTTTCTGGCACTACTAAGGAGAGTGACCGAGGTAATAGGCTTACATCTGTTTCGTTCAACTCTCTGTTACATAGTGCCACATTGCCTCCTGCAATGGTCTGTATCCAATCTCCGTTCCTGTTCCTTTTAGCTAATGACACCTCATCGGGGATGCTGGATTGTTCTAATATTACCTGTTTCTTATCTGAGTGTTGGAATGGTCCTTGGACTGTAGCAGTGATTATGAAAATTCCAACTTTTGTCCCAATCCCAGTCACTGTGGATCCAGATAAATTTCCTATTGTAGAGCTACTTAGAGTCCGCAGAGATTTTGGAATCACAGCAGCTATAGTGACAGCCGTGGCAGCATCTGCTGCTGCAGCAGTCACGGCCAGTGTAGCCATGGCCAGTCAAGTACAAACTGCTGCCACCATTAATCAAGTTGTTCAACAAACGTCCACTATACTTGAATCGCAAAATGCGATTAATCAACATATTTTGTCAGGAATTTTAGCTACCAACCAAAGAATAGATTTTCTTCAAGCTCAGGTAGAGGAATTGGCTGACCTAGTACTTTTAGGCTGCATTGACCAACATGCACATTTATGTATAACCTCTGTCAGATTTAATGATTCCAGGAATGCTTCCCACATCATTGGTGGATATCTGGCCGGGAATTGGTCCATGGAAGCGGAAGACATGATCCAGTCTCAACTAACCCAGATAGCTGTCTTGAATAGTACCCGTGTCGATCCCGTGACTCTGGGTCAATTCACCAATTGGATATCTTCTGCTTTTTCCTTTTTTAAGGAGTGGGTGGGAGTAGACATTTTTGGTGCACTGTGTTGTTTTGGTATGTTCCTCTGTTTGTGGTTTCTCTGTCGCCTTAAAGCTCGTAGTGCTCAAGATAAGGCTATGATCATACAAGCTCTTGCTGCTTTAGAAACTGGCAACTCGCCACAGGTCTGGCTTGCGCATCTTAAGCAATAAACTTTTGACATGGTCATTGCACCCCAAGTTATTATAACATTGCACTGGGATTGACATGTCTTTCCTCGTTATTCTCTTAGTGTCAGAAAGCCCTTGCACTCTGCCGGTCTTGCTACCATTGCACGCAGATGGGTTTCTACACTAGTGCCTTTGACATGGTTGTTGCACCCCAAGTTATTCTAACATTGCACTGGGTTCGACATGTCCTTCTTTTGTCTTTCTTTTAGTGCTGGAAAGCCCTTGCACTCTGCAGGTCTTGTTACCATTGCACGCAGAAGGGTTTCCACACTGGTCTTTATCTATCACTTTAAACTCCGTGCCTTTCTTTCAGGGTGCTGCCAACTTGTTTGTAGTTGTACTTCTAGACAGCCACAGTTCAACCTCAGCTATTCCCTCTTACTCACCATCGTCACGATACAGGATGCGAGGCAAGGCACTGCACTTGAGTGATCCATTGAGAAGAGGGACCTCAAGGGGAGCATGTCCTATTGCATGCGGGTTTGACGTGTCTCCGCCCCGCCCCACGAAAAAAGGCGTCGGCTGATATGGTGTCAGATCTGGGGAAGGCGCCCCCTGGGGCTGGACCATACTATGCAGCCACTTCTGCACAGTGGGATAGGACCTCTACTCTCGCCTGTATTGTCTTAGTGAAACAAAAAGGGGGAGCTGTGGTGAGCCGTTCCTGCGGACTGTGGTCACCATTACATGATGGCGCTGGCTCCGCTGTGTGGTCTGTGAAGGACAACTCCTTATCAGAGAGAGTTGGCGTATTGTCAACTCCTTATCAGAGAAAGTTGGCGTGTCATTTTCTAGCACCCTGTGAGAAGGGTCCACGTGGCAGCTTCGCATTGGGGTTCGCGGTGCTTTATTAAGGCTGGGAGGGGCATCCAATGATTATTCCGGGGATTAGAAGAATTATTAGAAGAATGTCAAGGGCCTGAATAAACCGCTGAAAGAAGATTCCTGAGTCGCGTCTTCCTTGCGGGCAAGGGGGTCGTGACAAACCAGGACAGATCCAAAGGCAGCCCCAGGCTGGCAGCCTCATCATGAGATTGGCTGTCTGGTCCCATAACCCTGCCACAACCCATCAGCCCTCTCAACCAAAGCTTATTTACAAAAATCATAACAGGAGGGGAAGGAAGGACTTAAAAATCTTGGTGAGGACTGATTCTGCCTGGTGAACCTTATAGTTAGCAACTGCATGGGGCATGGTGTAGGGAGATGGGGTGAAGGGTGGATGATTAGAGGGAATTACTTTGCTCTTACTATGTATCAGCCAACTCTTGGTGCTTTACAAATATTAACTCACGTATTCTTACAGCAATCTATTTTGCGAGTATTATTTTTGTTCCCATCTTATAAATGAAGAAACAGAAGTACAGAGAGATTGGCTAATTTGCCCAGCATCTCAAAAGTAGAAAGTGGCAAAGCTGGGGATTCAAACCAAGGGAAATCTTTCCAGGAATGTCTGGCTGTTCCAGACACAGCCTACAGATTCTTGACTTTAAATGACCATAGTCACTAAATTCTTGAATATCTCATTAGATTGTCTATTTTTGTTCCTGTAATTGTTTGGGGATTTATAGCTGTGGATGTTACAGCCTCTGGTCTATGAATTTATCTACACAGGGGGATGATCAGAAACTTGGTTCTGGGTGTACAAATTTTTGTTGAAATAGCAGAGTGTAGATATACAAGCTTGTGCCAGAGTTGCTGTGAATCTGGTTCATGTAAATGTTTTTTGTTGTGTATGACTCTGCTGTCTTTGCAGATGTGCATAAATGAAGAAGGGGAATGAATGTGAAAATCAGTATGTGGAGACATCACTGGCTAACCACAGGGACTTGTATTCTCCTCTCCCAAACTGTTTCATCTCCACTGGGCTTTTATTCTTTGGGCGGGTGGGGGGGGGAGTGCTGAGGATTGAACTCAGGTCCTTAAGCATTGGCCTTGTGCATGTTAGGCAATTGCTCTACCTCTGAGCAAGCCCTGAGCCCCTTTTGTTTTCTGTGGCTCTTTAAAGTTGCCAGTCAGCATCAGGTCTGCCCCTGCTGAGCTTGTGGAGGATGAGGTCAGACACTCATGACCATGGTGTCCTGTTTACTAACTCAAGCATCTTGTAAATGCCATATTAATCCCCTTTGGATTCCCCAAGGGAAAGAGTCTCTGGAGTCCCTTGTCTTCTAGGCACCTTGGGAAAGACTGTTCTCTGAAGAATCAGAATACAACATAAAAAGTCCTGCACTTAAGTCAGGCCTCTTTTAATGTGGTATTTTCTTAAATTGGCTTCCTGTGCTTTTACTATCTCTCCCAAGTTTCTTGCAAAATTACCTTCAGATGTCATAATTGGCAGCCATGGAAATCTCCCTTAAAAAAGAACTTGGTTATCAGCTGCAGGAGTGCAGTTAGTTGTCAACTCCCATCTGTTAGCACCTTCTCACTCTGTCTCAGCTTTCCAGCAGAGGTCTTGCTCCCCCCCCCAACTCCCCTCCCACCAACCCCCAGGCAGCCCTCTGCCAATGACTGTGCACAGAAGAGTTGCAAGGACCTGGCCACTTCTGCCCAATGCAAAATTCCCCTAACAGTAACCTTTGCTCTGGAGGTCCCCATTGAGTCGGCCAAGACTGAGATCTGTGTTGTATTCTGAGATTCACCCTTTCCAACCTGTCTTTGTCTTCTCTTTCCTTTCCCAAGTTTTGGATCAGCATCATTGTTTGAATGCTTTACCTAAGGAATTCTGCTTCCTATCACTTTTGTCTTTTATCATCTTCCAATAAACCTCTTGCATTCCATCTCTTATCTTCTCCCCAGAAGACACATCACATAACTGAAACCTGCCTTCTTTTCTACACATCTAGTCCTAGAAAAATATGTTCTTTTATAGTAGTGTTAAAAGGTGGACCATCACCTCAGGATCTTGTTAAAATGCAGAGTCTGCTCTGGTGTGCATTTTAGACTAATTTCAAACACACTTCCAGGTGATACTGTTGTTCCTATCTACAGATCTGACCATCAGCCTCTTCTCAGACAAGATCCAAACAAAGTTTCTAGCATTTTTTCCATTTCTAGATATGTTCCTAGAATGACATGCACCGAGGAGAAAAAATGGGAGTTCTTCTGTTAATTCATTGGGCTGGTCCTATCATATAATAGGAGGACTTGGAAGGAATACAGAACCAAAGAGAAAAAGAGTGATTTTAAGACAGGTATTGAAGGGAGAGAGTGCTGGGCTGGAGGAGAAGGAAAGGAAGAAGAGGAAGAGGATAAGGAATCCTAAATGTCAAGTTTATTATCCATTCCAAATGTATTTACAGAGTACCTGATATGTACAAGCCTTTGATGACCAAGATATATGTGATTCATTTCCCTAGATGGTACATCCGAGGGAAAGCAAAAGACACAGAGCATCTAATCTTAAATTAATTGTTTGATTACAATTTTGATGATTGGTACCAACTAGAATATGGAGTACTATGAGAATAGTGGGGATCCTGACTCTACCTAGGGCTCAGGGAAGATTTCCTGAGGTTGTGATGGAAAAGACAAGCTATTTCAGGTGGAAGGAAGAGTGTGTCCTGAGACACCAGTAAAGGAAGGGACAGGGTTGTCTTGAGGAACAAAAGAAAGCTAATGTCGTTGACACAGAGGGCCAAGGAAGAGTTTTGTGAGATTGAGTCGAAGAGAAAGATGAATATAAAGTCGTGAAAAGCCTGCTCCATCACATTTCACCATGTCCCCAGCAAGATGGCATAATAGTTTCTTTCTTATATTCAGATTCTTTGCTTGTTTCTCTGTTAAATAAAACCATATGGTTTTATTTTAGCTTCCAGTTGCTCATTTTGTACCCTATTTCTTTCATTCCTATTAGAATATATCTTTGGTTTAATCTTTGTGGATATGTATGTATCTATCTTATCTATAACTGGTACCTTCCACACCATTAATCCATCTGTCTACCTGCTGACCTATTTATCTATCATCTATTTGTGTATCAATAGATAAATGAACAGTAGGCGACAGATACACAAAGACAGAGATCATAAAATCAGGAACTACTCTTTACTTATCTGATTTTCCTTCCAACACCAAACATGGTGCTGAATGCAATTTCAATAAATATGTGCTGAATGCAATTGAACTAAGAGAAAGAAATTCACCTGTTGCAGCAAGGAGGAAGGGGAAACTGAGGGACAGGAATGAAGGGTAATTTCTGAAATCACTTAAATAATGAAGACTCATTTGAATGGCCAAATAGGCTAAGTGGTAAATTAAATTTTCTCTGGCCCTTTGTTCATATATATATATATATATATCACTGTATTATCTACTGTTGCATAAGCCACCTCAATTGTGTAAATAAAAACAGCTGTGTGGGTAAAACAATAATTTAGTATATTGGGTTGTGCAATTTAATTCCTAGTGTTTATAAGGCCTAAAGTTACTTTAGCTCTGTTTGTTATATCAGAATCAAACAAAAACATGAAGACCTGTTGGATTTTCACCCAGTTCAACCGGAAACCTTTCATTTCTAGACAGAATTTAAAGAGTCAAGGAGGAGGCAAAAATAATATTTGTTTTTAATTATGCCATTCATCTCTTACCTGTCAAACATGAATTTTGCCCCTCCTCCTTGAAGTGATTGACAGTCATGGGAGCAACATTGGTGCTGCCCTGGGATTCTGGAGAGAGTCCTGGTAATAACCTGCACTGAAATGCTACAAGCCAACTAACACCACGAACTACACAGTCTAAGTCTCAGGACTCAGCCTACTTCTCCTTTCACTTAAGAAGATGGACAAATGGGTGCTGTTGCAAGAACCACACCTGTAATATATATCCAGCCATCTCTGGGGGCTACCCCAACCAAACCCCAGGTACCATGGAGGGAGGTCAGATTTCATAAAGTAAGAGAAGCACACTCTACAATGAGCCCTCACTTTTCTAAGATCCTGGTAAACTAATTATTCCAAATAACCTGATCACACATCTACTCTGGGTCCCAGGATCCCCTTTCCATTAAAAAGGAAAACTAGTCAGACCACCATTGTATCTCCTTCCTCAAGGACCTGTCAACCCCAGACTGGGAAGATTTGTTTTCTCTAACCTCCCCAACAGCATCTTTCTAAGGGAAAATAGAGGTGTCATTAGCTGGGGGAGCAGGTTCAGGACTTCTCAGGCTGGACTAGGGAGAGCCAAAGAGAAGGCAGTGTCAAAATTAAAAAATTGAACCTCTTCTCAACTTAAAAAAAAGGAAAACTTGATTAATAGATCCTTGGTAGGCTGGGTCTCACTGCTGTTATGAAGCATGCAATTCTATGGTATATTACTATTAAATAGCACACTGCAAGGATATCTGATCAGCAATAATTGGTAACAGAGTATCAATCAGCAAAATAGTAAAGTTCTTTCATTGAATCCTCTATCCCAGATGCATTTACTTCTAAGATCTGTAGCAAAAAAAAAAAGCAAACATTTTAACAAGGGGAGCAGATGTTCTTCCTTTCCCTCCACTTCCCTTCTCACTTGCCCCTCAGTCTAACACCTTGGGAAGGAAGCCCTGGAAATGACTTTCCTTTGCTGTTTGGTGGAAACCTAAAGGTGGAGTGGAGCAGAACAAGTGTATAAAAGATATACATGTGCTAGGGACTGGAGATCGTTTAATTACTGCAAGAAGTAGGAGCAGGTAGGCGGGAAGAGCCATCCAAGAGGGAGAGGGAAGAGGAGCAGAGAGATTATACTTCCATGGACCCAGATCCTGAGAGAGACCTCCCAGTCACCCCAGTTACAGAAACAGAGCCCTGTTACCCTAGGTACAGAAACAATATCCCATTAGGTAGTTCTGTGTTCTTAAAGGTTTCTATAGCAAAAGGAAAAGAACATCTTGCTCCAGTCATGACTCTTCTTGGCATGGTTGTTTTACAAAATGAAATCACAAAACAAAATGGAGTCACTTTTGCTTTTACTATCACAGTTCATGCAGGCCATATCTTTGCATCTATTTTTTCTCAATGACCCTCTGAAAATAAATCCTCTGTATTCTGATTTGGCAAAACGTTGGTTTAGTCATGGAACACAATTAAGGCTCACCTATGGCATCAATGTGGCTGGCTGGTTCTAGAGATGAAGGCTGAGATAGGATGGCTTTTAGGGCCTGGTTACTCTAAGTGTGGTCCATGGACTTGCCGTGTTGAGATCACCTAGAAACTTACTAGGAAAATAATTTCCCAAGCCCCTCCCCACGCACACTGAATTAGAGTATCTATGTGGCCCAGGAATCCATTTTAACAAGCTCTTGACATGATTCTGATACCCACCAAAGTTGGGAAACACTGTCCCATGTGAGATTCTGGTCCTTTTACTGGATACTATGGTGCATAAGGAATCTGGAAGCTGGGAAATGAACTCTGGAAAATGGCTTGGGGCCTGGATTGACATAGGCCTGTACAGAGTCCCCACAGCTCATGATGACACTCAGCTTTGCTAGGCCCATTTCTTCATCTGTAATGAAGTATTTCATGTCTAGCAAATCATAAGCACTCAATAAATAGAAGTTCATTTGTTAATGTTAGGTGGTCTATGTACTTAATAGCTGGAAAATGCATATATGGGCCCTAAATTATACACATTAGTTGTCTAGAGTGACCACAAAGGTAATTAATGGCCTTTCTTTTTGTTGATCTTCCAGGTTAGTGAAAATGAGACAAATGGATCCCTGGGTATTAGCCTCAGCAGATGCCTTGATGCTGGTATCAGGGCAAGAGATACCAGGGCCTGAACCTTCCTGGTGGTAGTAGTTTCCTATTGTTGCTATAACAAACTTCCAAACAAACCACATAAAATTACTATCTTGCAATTCTGGAGGTTAGCAGTCCAAAATGGTTGTGTGCTAGAATCAAACTGTTGGCAGGGATGGTTAGAAGGAAAAATGGAGGAAAATTCATTTTCTTTTTCCAGCTTCTAGAGGATTCAACACTCCTTGGCTCATCAAAGTGAACAATCATTTTCCTTCATCCAACCTCTGCTCCTTTGTCATGTCTCCTCCTCTGGCGCTTCTATTTCACTCTTCTATCTTTTAAGGACCCTTGTGGTGACATTGGCCCCATGCAGTATAGGTTCCAGGGACCGGACAAGGACATTTGGGGGAGATCATTATTGTGCTTACTGTATTGTTCTTAACCCTATGAAGCATTCAAGGAGATTCCCAGGATGGATTTTGGAGTACTGCAAAGGATCCAGGAGTTTAACTAATCAAATCATCTTCTTTTGCCGTTAACAAACATTTGGAGATTTGCTCTGGAGATTCATCAGAAGCTAAGCAACCCGAGACCTTGGTTTTAAACCTAGATTTATGGAATCTAGCTCCATGGTGCCACCCAGATTTCCTCGAAAATAAAAGGTGACCCCAAAGGCTGAATCATCCCAAGGATTCTTCTCTAAAACTGTCTCTCTACTCCTTAAAGTCCCTGTGCATGGATGGAATATTTGCAAATCAAAAGCCTGGTCTCTCATTAGTCACTGCCACTTCTCATGAAGCAGGAGACAGCGAGATTTCTCACACACAGCAATCATTTCTTTCTCTGGTAAAGACAGTGATCTTGGGAAGAGCAATTATCTCAGCAGAATTACCAACCTTGCAGTGTGACCTTATCGACTGTTTGAAATTACATGGTGTTCATTTGCTGCTATTTTAACGTCTGCCTTCTTCTGTTTCCCCCTGCCCTAGCCCAGTGCTGAATCCCCCACACTCCCACCCTCTTTCTTTTTTTTTAATCTTGGGAAATAACTTTCTTATTTTTAGTGGTTTGATGCCACTTGTGAGAATATGATAATGAGGATCAGAGTAAGGATTGTCACACTGAGCTGGGGCTCAGCCATCACCCACTGGATTTTTCAACTGAGTGTTAGAGCTTTTGTCTCTGCAACAAAGACATGGATGATGAAAGCCCCCAAGGCTGCTGGCTTCATGAACTGCCTGGCTATTCTCAGCTCCCCAATATTGTTCAACTAGACTGAGTGATCTTGAAAGTCAATTATCAAATGGTATGGGCTGATATTCTAGAGCTCAAGAGTAAGACAAAATTGGAATGAGAGAGAGAGAGAGAGAGAGAGAGAGAGAGAGAGAGAGAGAGAGAGAGAGATGAGAGCTTCTGAATGGATGAACCCATGAAATTTAGAGTCTGCCCCCAGGAGAGTCTGGAAGCTCCGTGTCCCCTCCCCCAATCATCACGCTGTTCATTACTTCATCTGTATCCTTTGTAATATCTTTTATAATAAGCCAGTGAATGTGACTAAGTATTTCCCCAAGCTCTGGGAACTCTGAGTCAGAAACACAGGTGAAAAAAACTGGGGCTGGTGATTGGCATCTGGAGTAGGGGTGGAGTGACAAGTTTGGGGAACTGAGCCATCCACCTGTGGGATCTAATGTTGTCTCCCAGTAGACGGTGTCAGAATTAAATTCCGGTATTGCAGCCTTGATTGCTAGCTGGATGAGCAAAACCCCACCACACTCAGTGTCATATGCATGTTGTGAAAGATGAGACTGAGTTTGGTTCTTTTCCTTATATTTTCAGAATTATGTTATCATAGTAGTTAATGATAGATCGCAGACAGACATGAGCAATGGGAACATCAGGTTAATGGATGATTTTACAGATTGGGCTATTGGGAGCTGCCACATAGGGGTGAGCGCGGACCCTTACCTTTGAGCAATGGAGGTGTGAGACTGGTTTCCTGCATGCAGAAACAGGTGAATCTCACCTCACTCTGAAGGGGAATAAAGCTCTGGGAGTAGGCGTCACACAATGAGACTGGGCTATACCCCCCACAAACCCAATCTCTTGCTTCATTTGGGTGGAACTTTCTTGAGTGTCTTTCCCCTCAATAAATAGGGCTTCAGGTGTGCTCGCTCTCTCTTTTGCCAGCTTCCCTTGACTCCCTTGTGGGAGCTGGGGCAGAGGAGCCATGGCTAAACCCCAAGAAAAAGGTACTTTCTGTCCCTGAGTGATTATTTTGTGCCAGCCCAATTCACCTGGAGTGACCCTGACTAATTTAGTCACATGTCACGGCACTGGGCCTACTGTGCTGACCCCCCCACCCCACCCCCACACACACATGCTTTTTTTTGTAAAAAGCACTTTACCGGACACCACTCTGGACCCTAGCTGACTTAAGTCAATAGGATATGTTGCCTTCCTCAGCAAACAACCTGTTATCTGCAGGAGAAATGCAGACCAAACACTCTTCCAAGACAGTAAGAAGAACAGAGAGTACTCTAAAGGGAGACTTTTGTGACCTTTACACAGACCAGATTCCAGGACTCAAGGAGATGGGATAATTAGAAGCAAAGTCTCCAACCATAAAAATCTGTAAGGACAAGTTCCAATTAGAACAAGTCATCATGGGCCCAGCTGACTCAGAGTTGCCTTGAGTTTTCAGCAGATCTTATAATATCAAAATCTCCCCTTCATGGGATGAGACCCTATGCAATGGGAACTTGAAGTTCTGACTCGATCCTGCTGTCAGTCAAAAATTACATGGTACTCCTGGGAGGGAGTCTCTGGAAACTTCCCTGAGACCCCCAATAAAACTGACCTATCAGAGAGACACACTCTCCCTCTCTTTGAGAGGAAATGCTCTCTCCCTTTCACCCTTGAGTGTCCCTTTATCCCTTTTCCTTTCCCTTCAAATAAACTCCTGCCTACTATTATGTACAACTTGCTCAAAATTCCTCAGACAAGATTAAGAACTGATGGTTGGTGGTTGCAGACCCCAATGGTCAATTCAGCTTTGCAGGCACAGGCAGATCTTGCTGTATATTGGTTAACATTTCTTGAGCTGTTATCGTATGCCCGAACTTTTACATACACGGTGACATTTAATCCCCCCAAACAATACTGGATGATAGTTGCCATTATCAATCCTCATCTTTAGATATAGAAACTGACAGCTCATTAAGTTAAGGAGATTGTTGAAGATCTATTGAGCAGTAATGGCAGAGCTCTTCTAACTGCAGATTACTGTGCATTATTGGGACATCCCTTTGAAGAGCTGTAGGGGAGAGGACCTTTTCCACTGGGTTTCCCTTCCTGTCCCTCCGTGGTCTTCCAATATGCCCTTGGTTTCCTCAAGTCCCTGACACAGTTGGAGAAAAACCAGGGCAAGGTGTGAAGGACAGCTCCAGGTCTCTGCTTTTTATCACACAACAACCTCTAAAAGGAGGGAGGTCCAGCATCTTGTCAAAACGAAGTGACTCAAAGAGGTGGAGATCTTTTATCTGGTTTTCTGTGACTTCTGATGTTGGGGCAGCCACATTGCTTCTCCAGGACAGAATTCTTCCCACCTGATGGCTTCTCTCTCGCACAGTCAGATCCATGCACATGGCTGAGATCAGAGGAAGTGAGGTGAGAAGGAAGCTATCAGGAATCATGGTGGGCATGGTGGCACGTGCCTGTAACCCCAGTGACTCTAGAGGTTGAGCAGGATTGCAAGTTGAAGGCCAACCTCAGCAATTTAATGAGACCCTCTTTCAAAGTAAAAAACAAAAGGGGTGAGTGGGGCCATCACTCTGTGGTGAGTTGCACCTGAGTTCAATCCTAATACAAGAAAAAAAAAGACTCTCATGAATTTGGTTTTCAATCTCAAAAGAAGGATCCTCCTAGAGGCTGTGATCATTGTTTTAGAGAAAAAACTCAGTGGCCAGGAGCTATAGATGGACCATGTTAGCTTTCCCCTCATGATGAACTTTAAAAAGACTTATTGTTTTTCAGGACCTTCCTTTGGGGAAACTCTGGATCCTTGACCCCATCACCCTCTCATCATTGAACAGGAAGTAGGAGATGGGCTAGGATGGGAAGTTCAAATCTTTGAAGGAAAGAGACCTGTGTGCATGGCTATAAGTGTGAAACCTGACTTTGCAGAATGTAATGGTTGTGTGATCTTGGGTGAGTCACTTAACTTCTCTGTGCTTTAATTTTCTGTATCTGTAAAATGAGAGGAATTATGATGGCTTCTTAACCTGTGGGGTTTTGGGAAATATTAAATAAGTTAATATTTGTAAATTTCTTAGACCAGTGTCTGACACACAGCAGGCACTATGTATAAGTTTATTAATAATGACACTTTAGGGTGGAGGTACCTTCCATACCAGGAGAAGAACCCAACACATTCCTCCTTAGGAAGGCTATAATTAGAGCCAACCAAAGACACAAAAATTTCCTGTGAATTAGGGAACCATGGTAGCTAAGCAGTAAGTCAGAATGTAAATATATATACTCTAGGATAAGATAAGTCTGAGTTTAAATCACACTTCACCACTTACTGTCTGTGTTACTTTGAGCAAGTTACTTTTACCTCTCTGAGTGTCACTTCTCTCATTTGTAAGAGGAGATGAGGATAACAGGGTTATCCCCCAGATGGTGATATATGTATGAAAGTAACTATGAACCAGCCAGCCCTCAATCAGGGGGTGCTGTTGTCACCACTGTCCTCATCTTTTCTGCCTAGAAATAAGAAGAAAAACACAGTAAGAATTAAGAGTGTGAGTGTAAGCAAAGACTCCAGGTAGCACATCAACATGAAAGGGCTGGGGGTGAACTTGAAGGTTGAAAACTGCATTCAATATCATAATATAGATTAATAGTTAGAAAGAGAAAAAAATCACTATTATTTTTAAAAAATAGACCAAATAAAGTGATGTTCAACTTATCTCTCTGCAGAAAATGACTCCTTGGAAAATTGCCAGATAGGAAAGTCAAGGTGAGGGGACGGGCTGGGAAGAGTTTAATTTTCAAAAGGTGTCATATCTCTCTGAAGCAGGCACTTAAAAAGATCAAAAACTAAGGCATATGGTGGCTATGATTTTGTTTTAAATCTCAATAAATTTTTTAAGGCCAAAGTATTTAATGGATTAAAGAGGGACATTTTCTGATTCAATGTAGAATACATGAAAAAAAATGAATAGGATCAGTTTTATTTATTTATTTATTTATTCATTCATTCATTCATTCTAATTTGTTATACATGACAGAAGAATGCATTTAAGTTCATATTACACATATAGAGGACAATTTTTCACATCTCTGGTTGTACACTAATGAGAGTCACAGCCATACATGTACTTAAGGTAATGATGTCCATCTCACTCCACCATCTTTCCTACCCCTGTACCCCCTCCTTCCCTTCCCTTCCACTCCCTCCCTTTTGCCCAATCCAAAGTTCCTCCATTCCTCCCATGCTCCGCACCCCACCCCCCATCATGGATCAGCATTATGCATCAGAGAAAACATTCAGCCTTTGGTTTCTGGGGATTGGCTTGCTTCACTTAGCATAATATTCACTTAGCATAATATTAGCAT
Organism: Ictidomys tridecemlineatus; assembly: GCF_052094955.1. Classification (NCBI taxonomy): domain Eukaryota; kingdom Metazoa; phylum Chordata; class Mammalia; order Rodentia; family Sciuridae; genus Ictidomys; species Ictidomys tridecemlineatus. The sequence goes on from NW_027520983.1 coordinate 590,003, forward strand.
AATATACCTGAAAATGCAATAATTTTATTCTCTTTTAATGCTGAGTAATATTCTATTGTGTATATATACCAGTTTCTTTATCTATTCATCTGTTGAAGGACATCTAGGTTGGCTCCTCAATTTAGCTATTGTGAATTGTGCTGCTATAAAAATTGATGTGGCTGTGTTACTGTAGTATGCTGTTTTTAAGTCCTTTGGGTATAAACTGAGGAATGAGATAGTTGGGTGAAATGGTGGTTTCATTCCAAGTTTTCCAAGGAATCTCCATACTGCTTTCCAAATTGAAATCCTCAATAAATTTATATGTAAAAATATTAATTTCTGATCATTATATATATTTAAATATTGAGTGTTCATTTACAGAGGCAGAAAATGAACCCAGTCATTGGTAGGTAAAACTAGTCAAATTCAGCAGTGTTGACATGATCCCCCTAGAAGTTTTAAAATTTCATTACAGGTTGACTGCTCAGTGGTTTTCAGTACATTTCTCCCATTCGCTTTCCTTCCTTCTGAAGTTGATGCCAATCTTGAACAGGGTGGCAAACGGTGCTAATGCTAAGGTAGATGTAGCATTCATGAGGAACAGGCATGTAGACCCACATAAGCTTGGGCCTTAGACTGCTGTCTAAAGAGATCGTCATTTCTCCAGTGGTTCTTTGACAGGTTCCTTCTACCCTGGCAATCTGTTGATACATCTATGTCCTCAACCAATCCCTGGGAGGGCTATCCATGTCACCTCTGATATGGTGTCCCTTCCTCTCTCTGAATCCCCTGGTAGTCCCCCTACATTCCTTCTCCCCCTCTTCACTATTTGTTTCCAGTATGGGAATGGGACACGAGAACTTTTAATTGCCCTCTTTGTAGGATGACCAGCCTTTACCAATAAAAATAAAGAGGCTTAGCTACAATCCAATTCCACAGAAATAATAAGTACTTTTTTTGGCATTAGTATGTCCCAAATACTGCCTGTGACATGTTCATGCTTGAAATTATTCATTGTTTACCTCAAATTCAAACAAAAGAGTCATCCTGCATTGTCATCTTGCATCTCCACCTCCTGGAACTATGACAAAGCCATGGGACACCAGGGAACTATTTCCAGCACTCCTCAGCGTAGGCACACCCTCCCAACACCTAATCTTAAGGCTGCTACATGGTGCCAGAGGCCTCCCTTATATAGACCTCAGTGGAGACCAGCCACATGGGAACAGGAAAGGCTGCGTATTTAGAGCTCACCAAAGCAAGGGAGCCAGTCAGTGTCATTTGTGTTTTTGCAGAAACTCAAAAGCAGAAACAAGAGTGGGAAAAGCCTTATTGGAAAAAAAAGGAAGACTGCAGGTGTACCCTGGGAGGCTATTCGCATGGGAAGCTGTAGGTGGTGTAACTAGAAGTAGGCATCCTATGCCATCCGTGAAGGGTTCATATTTGACTCATTTGGTTGGTCCAAAAATAGAAGCAGAGACAAAAATTAGGAAAGAGGTCAATTAATAATTAAGTCCTGGCCACTTGAGGTCAGTTGTTACATGATACTGTAGTTTGGATCTTCAATATAACCCAAAGGCCCCATATATTAAAGGCTTAGTCCCCGAGAAGGTGCTTTTTAGAAAGTAGTGGAAGCTTTACGAGGTGGGACCTAATGGGAGGTCTTTAGGTTATTGAGGATGTGTCCTTGAAGAGGATGGTGAGACTCTGGTCCCCCAGCACTCTCCTTTGCTTCCTGAACATGAAATAAGCAGTTATTTTCTGCCATGTGCTACCTGCTACCTCATCATAGGCCCAAAACTAATGGGGTCAATAGATAGATCATGAACTGGGACCTCCAAACCTGAAAGCCAAAATAATCCTTTCTCTATAGGACAATTATCTCAGGTATTTTGTTATAGTAACAGAAAGTTGGCTATCTTAGAGGAGTTATTATTTTTGTTTCTGGTCCCAATTGCTAGAAATAGTAGTCTGATCTCCTGCGAGACTGCAGATAGCAGGCTGATTTCCTGGGATGGCTCCTATAGATAATGGGTTTGTTTTCTGGATGGGTTGCTGCCAATTGTGGGCCAGAGTTGTATTTTCACTCATGATCTGGCTATTATTGATTTGTATATTCAGTCCCTCAGCTACAAAGATTTGTTACCTCCCTAGCCTTCCCTAAATTCTCTCCCCACTTAGATTCCAAACAAAATGAAGCATAGTTGCCTAATCTCCAGCTCTTCTGTCTTCCTACAGCTTTATAGGGTGGAGGTAGGAAGGGATAGGAAGAAAATGGAAAGCCCTGATCCCCTACACATTCTAATCTCTCCTTACAAAACAACTTCTCTTCCTTTTTTTCTCCAGAGATTTTGGGGGAGTTTGTGGCACTGGGATGTGCCACAAGGACATTGTATCAGCAGGGTTCAATCAGAGAAGCAGAACCAGTGGGAAGTGCGGAATTAGTTTCAGAGACTTGACTCTGCCATCGTGGGGGCTGGTCGAATGGTCTCTGTGAGGCTATCTTGGCCTCTGGTGCTAGAGCTCAAGGTCTCCTGGGAAGGCAGCAGAGAGGGGAGGATGGATGTCAAGTGGGAGGAGGCAAGGACAAGCGGAACCCTTGGGACCCTCTGGAAGAATGGAGCCCAGCTCTGTTCTCTCTGTCCTGCAGGAGGAGCTGGTGTCCTGTCTCAGAACTAAGCACAGGCCTGGCCTGGGACACACAGGCTGAAGAAGTTTTCAGGGGAAAGAGGTTAGCGACAATGGGCTGAGCTGCAAAAGCACCTGCTGCAACCCTTTAAGAGTGAAGAATAACAGGGCTGAGGCTTCACCTGTGCCCTTAGGTCTCAAGCAAAATGACTCCCCTCCCCCACTCTAACTGGAAACACTCAGGCAAAGGAACTCTGGGAAATTTATGTGACCCTGGATGACTCAATGCCTGACAAAGATGCCACAGCAACTGTTTGAAACCATAGATGAGCCCTGTACAGTGAGCCACAAGGTTTGCAATTAAAATATACAGAGCAATTTTTTTTTCTAACTAAAGGTTTCTCCTTATTTATGCTGCATTGGAGCCCCACAAATTCTTCTGGAAGGCAACATCTATATAGTGTATATGGAGGGACCTCTCATACACTTGTGGGTGTTTAATTAGAATGCAACAGTGAGATGATTAATTAATTTTAGGGAACTTGGAGGAAATGTGTTTTTCCACTAGGCTGAGCATAAAGGGCATAGGAATTCACAAGTGACTGGAGGAGGTTTCTACAGGACATCTATGGCCTTGAGACCAGTTGCAGAAACCAGCTTTCAGGAGAGAAGAAGTGCTAGGAGGCATGTGCAATATGGAATTCGTTACAGGGATGTGGCTGTGCCACTGCGGGGGCTGGCTGAACCTGTCTCTGTAAGGCTGTTGTTCTCAGATCTGATGCGGCAGGTCTGGGAGACACCCTGTGTTTCTTTTGTTACTCCCTGAGAAGGTGGACACTGATACAGACTGTTTCCCCTCTCTTCCTTTTAAAAATAGACTATTTAAATTTCTTTCCTTTGTGTCTTTCTCTTTTCTACTTTTCCCCATCCTGATCCTATCTTGATATTTCACAACAGAGTTAAATGGTAAATTTAATCAGCATAGAAGGTGCCCCCCGCCTCTCTCTCTCTCTTTTCATGTATATATTTGAAAGGAAAGAGATACATGAGGGTGGGAGGTAATAGAAAATAGATGTCTATTATCAAGTTTTCCAGATGGATGAGCTATATCAGAAGCTGAGATTCAGATCCAGGATATCTAAATGACCCTGTGTGTAGATATTCTTTTCACCTTGACCCAGTTCTAGAGGACACAGAGCACTGGTAAGAGAGTTATGTGTTGAGGCCCCAGTTCTAGTCTGTCACGCCATGGATTCTGGCCAAGTCTCTTCTCATCTATGAAAAACATTTTCTTCATTTCTCAGAAAAGTTTGTAGATACAAAGGTCATTTTTAACTTGAAAAAGCTAGTTCAAAGATTGCCACCCTTCACTACTGTTGAGGATCTGTTGTAATATATATGAATATAGTTGTCAAGGCTTCCCCTGGTAAAAGTTCTTTGCTTGGCCAAACTTTGGTTAAGCTCCTGACCCTTCTCCTAGGTCCATCTGTGCACGTCCTCATATAAAATACAGTTTTAGCAAACAAAAATATAAAATAAAATGCCAGTCCTCACTATCTCACCCTCCTCCCTATCTGATCAGGTTTTTAGTCCTCTACCATCTCCCAAGTGATCACCCTGGCCCATCTACAAGAATCCTCCTATTAGGTCAGTTTAGCCAGAATTCCCCTTACCCCAGATGTTTCCTCCTAGTCATTTTCCATCCACTGACACACCAGCTCCTTGGCTATAAACTCCCATGTGGTATTTGGAGTTAAAGTTTCCCCCATTGCAGGACCCCACTGCAGGGGTCCCTACACTTACCTTGATGTCCTGAGTAATCTTCCTCGCCAGGTTTCAATAAGTATCATTGAATATTTTTTCTCTAATATCCCTTGGATTCTTACTCCAAGAAATCCTTCCTATGAAGCCAAAATGGGCCCATGATCTGTGCAAGTTAGTTTTTACATGTGGATAATTTTAAAATTGCCTAACATTTCAGTGGCCTTTAAGAGGGAGTTTTAGACTTGTACTTGGCTGTGTGCTAATGTTCTGGTGTCCTGGGAGCTCCCAGAATGGAGTCACCATTCCATTCTGAATCAGGTCCACTGGACCAGTGGTAAGCAGCCCCATAATCACATTTGGTATTTTGTTTAAATCTTTGTTCAAAGATTTCACTCCCACACTGGGACAAGACTGGCCTTCTTCCTAACTTTCCCCAGAGCAGTAGATATTGTTAAATATCTGACTTTCTAAGCATTTAGGGACCTTACAAAGGAAGCCAGGTTGGGCCTGTATCTAGGTCTCTAACACCAGACTCAGAGTAAGTCCTTAATATTTCTATGCTGAATGAACGAAAGGTTAACAGTAGGGTCAAGTATGTTCTCTATGTCAAAGATGAAGACCTAATGAGCAGATCAAATAAATCCTTCAGTAATTCTCAGGAGGAAAAAAAGCTGCCTAGGTATTCTGAATTCATCAAATTTTAATATTAAAATTTTATGACTAAAAAAAGAATAGGCATTATAGAAAAAAAGGAAAACTACAAAGAAAATTTCAAAATATCCATAATTTCACCAGCTACCATATCCGTGTTTACAGTTTTATTTATAATTATTTTCAAAATGGGCATTTTCTACCTTTTTGTTTAATATTATATTTGCTAAATTGTGTTTTTTTAAAGAAAGGATTTGTACTGACCATGTGTCAATGTTCCAACTCTGTCAGAATTTGTTAGAGCTGAAAGCACCTCTTGTTTCTGAATTCTGCCAGTGAAAAAGTCTCCAGCAGATGATGTTAGCAGCACCCCACTCCTTTATCCAGGAAGAGGAAGGATTCTGAACTCAGGGGTTCTGAGACTCCAGGGATCTCTGATTTGAAGATGGGTTGGTGTGGTATGCTTTAAATAAATATTCCCTGATTTTATTCATGAGCCCTTGATCTCTCTACAGCTACTAAAATGTATCCCTTTGGTCCCCTATTCCTCCTCTTCCCACCATACATCCATGATGCATCTGGCTGACCACCTGAAGCTCTCACACCCACAAGACACCAGATCCTGATAGTGAGGGTTTAAATTTCTAAAACAATAATTATACCCTCCATTTCTTTTGTAATTTATATTTTACCCAATGACTACTGTTCTGTTTTGGATCTGGAATGTCCTCCAAAATTTCATGTGCCCAGAGGTGGTGCTTTGGGGAAACGTTTAGATCATGAGGGCTCTGATGTCATTAGTGGATTTGTCCATCCATCTCTTAATGGCTGAATGGACTATGGGGACGTGAGACCTAGTCAGAGAAAGCAGGTCACTAGGGGCATGCCCTAAAAGTGTTTATCTTCTCCTCAGACCCTTTCTCCCCCCACCTCTCTGCTTCCTGGCTGCCGAAAGCTAAGCAGATGTCCTCTACCATGCCCTCCCACCATGAAGGTCTGCCTAATTCAAGCCCAGAGCAATGGAAACAGCCAACCACGAACTGAACCTCTGAATTCATGAGGCCAAATGAACTTTTCTTCCTCCAATTACTGTCATCAAGTACATTGGTCATAGAAAACCAAAGCTAACTAACACAACTATTCAAGGACGGAGGACAAAAGACAGAAGTTACCTTTGTTATAAGTGGGTGTTTCCACTTATAAGGAAACTGCAAGAAAGAGAGAAAGCAGGGTGGGGAGGGAAGGCAGGGAGGGAATATCCTTACAGAATACTGAGCTGGAAGGGCCCCGTGAAACTGTTCCATTTAAGGTGAACTGAAAAGTCCATCAATTAGATGCACCCTGATCTATGAGGCGATAGCTAGGACATCAGCTATTGGATCCTTCTGGGAGATGGAGGTAAAGGGGCAAGTCCTCTTCCATCAGAGGGACCTCTCCTGTCCCACCTGTTACTCTGGGCCCCCCTGCCTTGACAAATGGGCACTGTCAGGCAATTTAGCTGAGCCCTGTTATAGTGTATCTTTAAAACTCCAGCCAGCACCTTTCCTTATCATTATCTACAGTAGTCCATAGAGATGAACTTCTACTTTGGGGAGGAATTTGACTGTTTTGCCAAATGCAATTAGCTTTCTGATTTATAATGTGCACACTATTATCCTGATAACCTGAGGTATAGTCTTTACAACCCAAATCCATCTACCACACTGTCCCCCCAGAGTCATATTTCAGTGTCACCCAGCAGAGGTCACTTCCGTTTGTGCTGCCCCATGAGGCAGAGGTAGCCACAAGCACTGAACAATATTAGCTCTGAACTCTGGAATGACTAATTTCCCCCTTATCCTGGCTGCCATGCCAATGAACAGAACTTGTTCCTATAAATTGACAAAAATAAAGTTTTCCTTGAAACAGGCAGCCACCTTTGGAGGCACTCAACCTGGGCTGGAAAAGTGTGTGGGCTGTGCTCACATCCTGTGTAACTTATGGGGAATTTTCTGTTAGTATTCTGTCTACAGGATGTAGCCCTGGGTGGCCTTGAGCTGATTACCTGGAATGCCTGATGAATAAATAGTCCCCAAATAGCACTGTGTGGCCTTTGACAGGTTTTAAAACTTTCTTAATTGTTGAGGCATCAAAAAATAAGAACTTACCTAAAAAGAGCCAAGGGAACTGATTATAAAGAAAAATAACAATACTGGAGGTACAGAGACCATTCTCAGGCCAACTGCTTTCCAGGTCCCATCCAGCTCTAGGTTTAAAGAGCTCAGTAAATGTTCACTTCTGTCATACCATGTGATCTTGGTCCTATATTCCACTTTGTAAGAGTATGGTTATGCCCATTTTGATCTCATTTCTTCTTCATCCCTGTCTCCCTTTGAAGGTTCTTAGCATGTGTTCAAAGATTTCTTAATGGAATTCCAAGTCCCCCAGTGAGACAGGAGAATCACAGTGGCTTTTATCTGCCAGCATGGCACTTCCAGAGACTTACAGAAGAGACAAATAACACCAATGAAGAGAAACACAAATGGCATCATGTTTATTTCAAGATGTGTGTTCAGATATATGCACATGGCCCTTTCCCTGACACAATTTACATACATACACACAGAATCATACAATTACGTAAATTCACAAGTAAGCAGGGCAGTGGACGGAGGGAGGATTCAGCACCTTCTCATCACCACCACCCCACATCATGATCTTGACCCACTAGGTGCTGCAAACCCTCTGGATTTGCTATTGGGGGAAAATGACTACTTTTATGCAGGTGAATAGATGAACAATGGGGACTCGGTGGAAGCCTGTAGCAGTGAGATGCTACATCAGTCCCTGAGCATCCTTCCTCAGTCAGATCCTAGAACCAAGGCTTTACATCCAACAGGGATGCTGGAGGAAAGCATTCACACTGGGCAGGTAAAACACCGCCTGAGACCTGGCTGATAGAACTGTAAAGGAGCCAGTGCTTGGGGAGTCTCACCTTGCCTAGAGACTCAGCAGCCTTTGAGTAGCACCACCAGCACACGCTCGCCATCTGCTGGGCATGAAGGGGAAGTTCCATCAGACTCTGGTCCTGCTGGTGGCACAGCTTGCCCAGCAGGGCAGGATTCAGCCCTCTCTGTTCCTGCACACTTTGTGTTCCCAAAGTGCCTGCCTACCTGTCTGCTTGTTAGCCCAGGAATAAGGTGGCACAGCTTTCGAGTGGTCAAAGGAGGACTTTCCAAACATGCTCAGCTCAATCCTAAGCACATGCAGATCTTGTTTATTGAAAAGCAGATTCTTAATCCATGTGCTTGCTGTGTGAGGTGGGGCACAGATTTTGCTTGTTGAACAAGCTCCCAGCAATGCTGATGCTGCTGGTCTGTGGACCATATTTTGAGTCGCAAGACTTTTAGCTCCTTGTTGGAACCCCAGTGACTCAACATGCCTATCACTACTCGGTGACCTGTCAAAGCTTAGCTTTCTTGCTGCTGGGAAGCCTTTTGTTCTACTTCCAGTTGAAACTGAGAACAGCTGGCAATAATGAAATAACTACCACTTAGATACCAGTAATATGCACCTGTCTCAGAGCTAAACACTCAGACATTGTCTAATTCAATCTTTCCCCAAAGTTTCCTTTTATAAAGTAAGTGTTCCTATCCCCATTACATAGATAAGAAAATTGAGATCCAAAAAAGGTATGTCACATGGCCAGTAACTGGCAGATCTCATGTCCAAACTGAGGTCTGAGCTCCTCTGATTCCAAAGCCTGTGCCTAACCAGCCAGTCCCCAGCCTCCCATCAGAGAGCTTGGTGACTTTGTCTTGATCCAGTTCTGCTTGTTATATGAGGGTCTTTCCACCAACCCTCCCTCTTCAGCCTTAATTGTCCCACTTCCTGCTGTACCCTCACCCTGAGCTTGCTCGGTTGTAGTCCACTGGCTGGCAGAAGTAGTTACAGTCATCCAGAAGCAAGGTGGCCATGAACTGGAAGGGAAAGGGAAAAAGCAAATTATCGAGTCATAAGGCCACTCCACCATGAGATCAGACACCAGGGCCCATGAGGCTGATTCTGGATTTGGTCATGTTCCCCACAGCACTGTCCCCCTCCAACCCCTAGTGATACTGGGTTAGATTTTGCTAACCCATACTATTCCCTGAAGTGGATAGATCAGAGACAGCATTTGCACACATCTCATTAGTCTCTATTTTTTTTTATGTGAGTAAACCATAGACCACAGATATGACTCCCCACATGTGAGATACTAAGTTAGGCAGTGAAGGGCCAGGGTGAACCCAAGGCCATCCACACATGTGCCCTGCCTCCAAGGAGCTCAGAGCCCCACAAAGAATGGAGGAAATAATCCTAATCTTTAAGGTTGTTACTACAGAAAGGCAGAGGGTGTTCTGGAAGTCAGCAGAGATGCAAGAGTGAAGAGGCCTTTGGCAAATGGAGGGGAAGGAGAGATGGTTTTATGGTGGTGCTTGGCCTTGGGTCCTAACCCTGTGTGCTGGTGAGAGGATCAGTGGGAGGATTCCTACCCAGAGGAAGCAACTACAGCGACTGAGGGAGAGTCGTGTGGTCTAGTGAAGGGCCTGAGAGTTGTGTTAAGGAGCTTAGATTTGATTACTTATTGACTCATTTGGTAGTGTTGTACTAATCACTTCTCCACACCATTCACAGGGACAAAACAAGGCAGATAAAAAATCCCCTGCCTCCAGGCTTTAAATTCTGGTCTTACAGGCAAAGGCAGCTCCTAAGTGCTTTAAGAAGGAAGTTGATAAGGGTGTGACAGTGTTTGAAGTATGGGGGTGGGGGGCAGCAGAATATACTGTCATCACAATTGACAAGTTTCCCAGGACAAGTCTCCTGTCTGGCAAGTTATTTCTCACTTAATACCAGACATTCGGCTGGGCCTGCCTTTACAAACAGGAGTAGGACCCAGCCCTTTCCTTTGATGGACTTGCCATTGGGGAGGAGACAAACATGCCAGCCAGGCT